>NW_021858256.1:0-983 GCF_006229205.1 Suricata suricatta
TTTCTTTTCAAAAGTAGGATCTCACTGTGTCTGTTTTAGTATCCGTATTACTCTTTTTAGATACAAATACTGTGCAAACAGTGAATGAGTGGGCGCCATTGTTAGGACCATTTGACTGCAAGGTATACAAACGCATTCATTCCCTACACTGATGGAGGGACGACAGAGAATGGAGGGACAGAAAATTAAGCATAGCAGGCTATGGGCATAGGACACAGGAACGGTTCCCACTCACAGAATGTCACATGCCCCCCACCCTTCTCCTTGCCTCTATTTCTCCATTTTCTCACCCACTTTGGGGTACACATGGTCTGCCCCAGCCCTGGCTCCATGGTTCCTTTCATTTTGGGCATTTGCATCTCCAACCATCCCACGATCTACTGCTTGTTGCTTCAACATCAAGTTGGAGGGAGAGGGACCTCATTCTCCTGGGTTACGATTGGGGTCAGCCTCTGATCCAGTTGATTTACTGAAATGAACAGTCACATGGTTCAAACACAGCTTCCTTGCCCCACACCCGGGGACTGAGAGGGGATGGTGTGAGCAATTCCAAAGGAGCTGTAGACTGGGCAGGTACCCCAGGCAAGGGGAACTCTGAAGAAAGTTTGGTTTCCTTCAAAGTTTTCATTTGGTTAGGGATTGCTGTGATCTTATTATTTGTGTCCCCCTGCCCCAAATTCATACATTGAAGCCTAACCCCTAAGGTGCTGGTATTAGGACGTGGGGCCTTTGGAAACTGATTAGGTCAGGAGAGTGACACTCTCATCAATGGGACTAGGTCCCTTCCCCATTCTGCCTCATAAGGTCGTAGGTAGTGAGAAGATGGCCATCAGTGACCCAGGAAGCGAGCTCTCACCAGATACCGGATCTGCCAGCACCTTGATCTTGGACTTCCCAGCCTCTAGAAATCATGCCACCCAGTTTCTTATGAAACTGCTATTTTGTTAGAGCAGCCTGAAGGGACCAAGACAGGGATCTTGTTC
>NW_021858257.1:0-983 GCF_006229205.1 Suricata suricatta
CCTCACAAAACTGTTTTTGTAACTTTCACCATAGTGTTTTTTTACGTGTTTTTCATTAGGTTTAATCTTATGTATTTAATGGGTTTTGATACTATTGTAAAAGGCATAGTTTTTCATTTCATTTTCCACTTGATTGTTAGTATACAGAAAAACAATTTTTCAGTATCCAGCAACCTTGCTAAACTTATTATTAGCTCTAATAATTCATAAGTTGTATTTCTTTTTGTGTAGTTTTGATTAGTTGTGATTCCCAAGGAATTTTTTCTTTTAAATCGAGCTGTCGTTTATCAGCACAAAGTTGTTCGTTGTATCTCTTATTAAGCTTTTAATGTCTGAAAGATCAGTAATGGTATCTTCTTTTTCATTCTTCATATTGTAACTTTTTGCCTCTTATTTTATCTTGGTCAGTACTGCTGGGGTTTATCAATTTTATCAATTTTATTAATTTTTTCAAAGAACCAACTTCTCTCTTTGTTGATTTTATTGATTAAACATTTGTTTTTTGGTGGGTTTTTTTTTTTTTGCTTTCTTCTCTTATCCTTAGTTATTTTTGGTTGTTTGTTTTGTTTTTTGGGTGAGGGGTTTGCTTTCTACATTTTGAATTTAATTTGCTGTCTTTTTATAGCTTCTTGAAAATGCAAGACCCCTCAAAACATTGTTTCAACTGTA
Source organism: Suricata suricatta (assembly GCF_006229205.1). Lineage (NCBI taxonomy): Eukaryota > Metazoa > Chordata > Mammalia > Carnivora > Herpestidae > Suricata > Suricata suricatta. The sequence continues at coordinate 670 of NW_021858257.1, forward strand.
CCCCTGCAATTCTGATATGTCATATTTTTATTTTCATTTAGTTTAAAACACTTTCAAATATTATCTTTTTAAAACAAAATATGGGTGTTGTTGCTCAAAATACGAGTATATTGCTTAATTTCCAGACATTCGGGAATTTTCTAAGACTTTTGCTACTGTTACTGACTTCTAGTTGAATTTCACCGTGGTCAGAGAACTGACAGTCTGATTTCAGTCTTTTAAAATTTATTAATATTTACTGTGCATCATATAGCTTACTTCAACAAATGGTCCATGTGTACTGGAAAAGAATGTGTGTCCTGTAGCTGTTAGGC
>NW_021858258.1:0-983 GCF_006229205.1 Suricata suricatta
TGTAAATGTTCCATTACATTAATTACCAGGGAAATCCATATTAAAGCTACACTGAGAATTAGATTGGAAAATCTTTTTTAAAAGTCTGAAGATCTCAAGCATTGACAGTGATCTCGAAAAATGGGCACTTTCTGCTTGTAGGAATACAGAATAGGGCAAACACTTAGGAAAATACCTTGGCATTTTCCAGTAAATTTAAAATGTGCCTACCCTGTAACATGACAACTCTACTCCAAGACAAGTGCCAGGAAGCATGGATGAGATGTTCATAGCAGCATTGTTTAGCTTAACAAAACATTTTAAAAATAAAAATAAATAAATGCAAGCCCAGAAGTGTACAGTTTGTATCTTTACCACTTATGTTTCTTAAGTTATATAGATGTGGAGTCTAACTATAAAGAAAAGCAAGGGAATGACAAACAGATAATTTAGGTTTTGGTTATTTCTGGGTGGCGAGGGAATATTATCTGGGAAGTTTATAATGGGGCTACAATTATATTCATGATTTCCACTTATTATAATGGGCAGTAGATATATGGGTAGGTGTCTGTATTGTCATTCTTTATTTTTGTTGTTGTTGTTAAATATATACATATATGTGAATGTCTGGGCAAATCTCATAATGTTAACAAATGTTACTTTTCTACCTCTCCCAACTTATGCCACTCTGTCAGAATGGGCTTCTTGAATCACTCTGGAAGGGGTGGTTTTAGGAGATGCTGTTGGAACAGTGGACACAAAGGTCCTAGGACTTGTTTTCCTAAGGACTTTGGCCTCCATTTGCTACTGATAAGAACAAGAAGGATGTATGAAAGTAGAGCTCTACAAGAGAATGCAGGAATGAAGGTTTCGATTAAGATAATCTAAATGGGAATTTGGAAATCCTCGTTACAATGAAACATTGTGCAGAATGAATAGAATTCTCAGACGAGAAAGGTGACACCCAATACTTGTGTGCACTAATTAACTCATGACCTCCATGT
>NW_021858259.1:0-983 GCF_006229205.1 Suricata suricatta
CTCCGAGATCCTTGCCAACCCTTACACTGCGCCCGTGTGCCAGGCAGAGTTCTCTTTAGTAGCCCATGGGGCAACTATTATCATTAGCCCCGTTTTATAGATGAAGGAACTGAGGCATGGAGAGGTAAGGCAGAGCTGCCCAAGGTCACGCAGCTGCTGTGCCCGAGGCTTCCCTTCGGTCTTCTAGGGAGCGGCTGCCTGGCCTCTGAGCTGCCGCGAATGGGGACAGCCTGGAGACACCGGGTGGCCAGGCGGTCTAGTGCCCAGGAAGATCCCGGTGGGGACTATCAGGGTGGCAGATCCTGGGCTGTGCCCGGTGGGTACAGGGCTTCTTAGGGATATCTACTATTTTTTAAATGTTTGCAAATGATGTTGCAAGTGTGGCGTTTGGCCCGGGAGGCCCCTTCTGAGCTGAGACCCCTCGGGAAGGCTTTTGGCTTCTGGGAGACAGAGCTCTTTTCTTCTCCAGCGAGAGCTCAGATGCGGGGGTTCTAAGGGAAGGAAAGGACGCTTGGAGTCTCCTGAATTCCGGTCTTGAGGTTACGGAGTAAGAAGAAAACAGGCTCACTCACAGTTTCCAAGGGTGGCTGACAGGTCATTGAAGCCACACGAGGCAGCAGGTTCCGTGTGCCCCACCGTCTCACACCTCCCGTCCGATCCCTTCCCGGCAACCTGGGGAAGCAGGTGCAGTCACGCTCATTTTATGGGTGAGGACAGTTCAGAGAGGCCGGGTGGCTAGCCCGGGGCCCCGAGCTGCGCAGGAGGCGCCGGGTCCCGCTCAGCCCCCCCGCAGTCCTGCCGCAGTCGTCACCTGCGAGGGTGGGCTGTGTGCGTGGCCACGCCCCCGGGGGAGGACGTGCGGGGCGCTTACTGCTCGACCTGTTCGACCTGGAAGAAAGAGGTGAGGCGAGCCTGCCCCCCACAGCTGTTCGCAGGACGAAACAGGTGTGGACGTGCAGGTGTAGCCGCTTCCGTCCCGGACT
>NW_021858260.1:0-983 GCF_006229205.1 Suricata suricatta
CAAATATTCTTTAAGACTATATTAAATATTTGTTCATAGGAGCAGTCTAGTTGGCTGGCACAAAAGGAAAAATAAAGTGAGGTGGGTAAGTGGAGCCAGGGTGTAAAACTGCCTCTTAAAAGAAACTGAGGATTTAAGGAAAGCAGAGGAAAGGCAAACAAGTCTTCAGCAAGACCTTATCTGATGTCATCACACACATTCGAAGGAAGGAAGGAAGGAAGGAAGGAAGGAAGGAAGGAAGGAAGGAAGGAAGGAAGGAAGGAAGGAAGGAAAGAAGGAAGGAAAGAAGAAAGAAAGAAAAAGGAAAGAAGGAAGGAAGGAAGGAAGGAAGGAAGGAAAAGAAAGAAAAGAGAAGAAAGAAAGAAGGAAGGAAGGAAGGAAAAGAAAGAAAAGAAAGAAAAAAGAAGAAAGAAAGAAGGAAGGAAGGAAGAGAAAGAGAAAAGGCAGTAACATAAGTCACATATAGGTATAATCAAGTGGACAAATACAGGGGAAATCATTCATACCCAAAGGGTACTGAATATGCTATGTGTCAATCTAGCGTTGTTTTAGTAAGTGCCACATGGCTCCTTCTTCAGCCTTTCCCCATTCAACATTTTTAATCCCTGATATGAATAAAGATACTAATTTTATCACTTTTTCTCACATAGACAAGTCATTGTAAATGCATTGGGTCATGGAATCAAAATTTCACAAAGACCTTGGAATGTTAAAGTAATATATTATCTATTTCAAGATGGAACTTAATTTAAAAATGCAGAGTCCTACACTTAGATAAATGATCATTTCAATACTTCAAGATGGAGACTATGGTTTACTGACAGACCTTATGGAGAAAAAGTGTTTTCATTAAATATACTTCCCTACTGTGTATTTTTCTTTGCTCAGTTCACTGTTTTATTTGCCTAGAAGAGCCTCCAATGTATAGTAGGCATTCAATAAATACCATTTGAATGAATGGGTCACATGTAAATTCTAACAAC
>NW_021858261.1:0-983 GCF_006229205.1 Suricata suricatta
AAAATGTCTATTTATGTCTTCTGCCCATTTCTTCACTAGATTATTTGTTTTTTGGGTATTGAGTGGGGTAAGTTCTTTATAGATTTTGTATACTAACCTTTTATCTGATATGTCATTTGCAAATATCTTCTCCAGTCCATTGGTTGCCTTTTAGTTTTGTTGATTGTTTCCTTTGCAGTACAGAAGCATCTTATCTTGATGAGGTCCAATCATTCATTTTTGCTTTTATTTCCCTTGCCTTTGGAGATGTGTCAAGTAAGAAGTTGCTGTGGCCAAGGTCAAAGAGGGTGTTGCCTGTTTCTTCTTCTAGGATTTTGATGGTTTCCTATCTCACATTCAGGTCCTTCATCCATTTTGAGTTTGGTTTTGTGTATGGTATAAGAAAGTGGTCCAGTTTCATTCTTCTGCATGTTGCTGTCCAGTTCTCCCAGCATCATTTGCTAAAAAGACTATCTTTTTTCTGTTGGATACTCTTCCCTGCTTTGTCAAAGACTAGTTGGCCACACGTTTGTGAGTCCAATTCTGGGTTCTCTATTCTATTCCATTCGTCCATGTGTCCATTTTTGTGCCAATATCATAGTGTCTTGATGACAGTAGTAGTATTAGTAGAGGCTAAAGTCTGGGATTGTGATACCTCCAGCTTTTGTTTTCTTTTTCAATTTACTTTAGCTATTCAAGGTCTTTTGTGGTTCCATACAAATTTTAGGATTGTTTGTTCTAGCTCTGAGAAGAATTAAGTTGCCATTTTGATTGGGATTGCACTAAATGTGTAAATTGCTTTGGGTAGCATCAACATTTTAACAAGATTTGTTTCCAATCCATTTCTTTGTGTGTTCTTCAGTTTCTTACAGAAGGTTCCTATAGTTCTCAGGGTACAGATCTTTTACCTCTTTGGTTAGGTTTATTCCTAAAATATTTTATGGTTCTTGGTGCAAATGGGACCAATTCCTTGATATCTCTTTCTGTTGCTTCATTATTGGTGT
>NW_021858262.1:0-983 GCF_006229205.1 Suricata suricatta
TTTTGATTTGCTGCGATCACCATCCCAAAAGTTAGTTTCCTAACTGAGAAAGCAGTTACATTTAAATTTTTCCATTCATCTTAAATAAAGAGCTGCTGCAACTCACATCATCTTGTACGTATTTAGAGAGCTTCCCTTGCTCATCAGTCCCTTGGGCGTCCATGGTGGTTAAGTTCAAACAATTCCAGAAGCAGCCTAGGGTATATGCTGCTTACACGTGATCAAAACAACTAGTCAGAACTAAAGGGAAAGCTAAAATTTCAAGTCCTTCAACATGAGATTATATCAGCCATTTAGTTTGAACTTCACTCTGTTTCAATGGCTGTTATTAAGGTTACTAATATTTCTAAATATTTACAAAGTGTATTTTCTGTTTTAATTTTTTGGCATTTATTCCTTTTTTATGACCTGTTTATTTTCATGGTTCTTGGAAACTTAGGTTCTATAGTTTTGTCTTGTCAGGTATATGCTTTGTATGATGGTTTGCAAACCCTGAAATATTATTACTGTGTGTTATCAAAGATCTTCCCAACTTATCAGTGATCTTCCCGACTGCAAACTTGGAATCCTCAGCAACATTCAGTGATTTAAGATTATGCCTATTTAAGTGAAGATTAGGGAATAACTTCATTAGTCATTCTCCACTAAAAGATGGTATGTTTATTTTTTAAAAATTGTATAACCCAAAAACAACACAGCTTGAAAATAAAAGCAAAGACTCAATTACCTGGACATGATTCCTGATATTCTTGCTTTTAGAGTCCTATCAGTCCTGTAAAGAATCAAGTTATCTAGTCAAGTAATAAAATGTGTATGTTTCTCGGGAAAGGTAACATTTTAATTTTATTTAATACCAGTATATTTAGTAATATGTGAAATCAAAGTGACTAATTTGGTCATCCAGATGGTACTGGAAAGTAGCACATCCAGCTAAAAAAAATATTAAACAGGTAAATTTAGATTGTGGCTTTGAGCACTGTGAT
>NW_021858263.1:0-983 GCF_006229205.1 Suricata suricatta
AGGGGCAGGAAAGGCAGAGAGAAGCTGGGAGCCCCCCGCCCCTTCCTTTTCTCGGCAGACCTTCCAGTGAAGCACCTGCCTGCCGGGTGTCAAGCGCTGGGCTGACGCGTCAGCAGAGAACATAGTCTCTGCGCTCCGATCAGTTCATTCTTGAAGTTGCATGTGTAATCAGTGCTTTGCAGGAAATACTTAGAGGCGGAGCAGCAGGTCAGGGGTGCAACTCCAGACAAAACGGTCAGAGGAAGCTTGTGCTGGGAGGCGAGGAGTGAGCCCAGGCAGGGCCGGAAGGAAATGGGCCCAGGAAAAGCCAGCCCCCGCCCCCCTAACGGGGCCAAGAGCTCAGGGCATCCAGGTGCCCCTGAGCCTGCGCCCCACTTGGGAGAGGAGGCCAGACCTTGCTGGGCAGCTCCGATGACTCCTGATGTGACACCTGCCAAAGGAAACCACAGGCGTTTTCTTGTTTTGCTCTGTTTCCTTTAGATCTATTCTTTTTCCTCTCCCCCCTCTTTTATGACTTTTTATCAATTGGATGTTCCTACTGCTAGCTTATGAGCTACACTTCTTTGTTCTATTTCTAATTGTTTCTCTGCAGTTTGTAACACGCATACTTGGCTGACGACTGTCTGTCTTCCAATAATATACACCTTTGTGTATGGTCGAAGGTGCTTTCTTCTCCTGCTTTTGTGCTGTTGTTTTCACGCTTTTATTTATATGGACTATACGTTCTGTAATACATTGTTACTATATTTCTTTTAAACTGTCCATTATTTTAGATTTAAGGAGATTCCCAAATGAGAAACATATTGACCCAGGTGTTTGTCATTTCCAGTCATTTTCATTCTTAGGAAGATTTTTGTATTGTGGTAGAGGACACATATTTTCCATCTTAACTATTTTTTAATAGTTTATTGTCAAATTGGTGTCCATACAACACCCAGTGCTCTTCCCCACAAGTGCCCTCCTCCATCACCACCACCTCTTTT
>NW_021858264.1:0-983 GCF_006229205.1 Suricata suricatta
CTGAGCTGTTTGGAGGAAGATCATGCAGTTTTAACAGAACTCCTCTTGTGTCCATATTAATCAATGCTCCTGTGGTCATTCAGAAGTTTGACTGATACTTTCATGCTGATAGAGTAACTGCCAGCTAAGAATAGAATAATAACACAGAGAAGGGATAATAATAGACCCTTGTAGTTCTAATAGTCACAACCTTTGGTCTAGAGAGCTTGTCAACCTTGGTGAGGAGTCAACAGACTGATTTTAATTCAGACACATGACAGCCAGGATTTTGCTTCATACTTTGCATGATATAATGACCTGGTCAGGGAACCACATGTCAAATGGTGTGTTCACATCACATGAAATTGAATGTAATGTTTTCTCACAGTTTTCTTGGGCATGTTTTCTTGACCCACTTGCAGAGGCTCTCAGGAAGAATGATTTTATAGCACAGCAAGGGAGAAAGAGCTCTTAAAAAGAGGTCTCCTTAATGATTAACTTATTGCTTTAGGTTTTTAACTTTATACTGATTTAGAATTGCTTTGTACTTGATTTTATTTCCCTTCTCTCTCTCACTCACACAGAGCATCTTCCTGTATCTGTGCAACTGACCTACCATTTCCCATGGAAATGCTGATGGATTCTGCCTTTTCCCTTAACAGCTAGACTCTTGGGCTTGATTTGCTCTAGCCATTTCAGTTTAAAAACAAAAGAGAAATGTTCTTTCCCTTCCTGCCTTTTACTTTCCTTGGGCCCATGGTATCTCTGGGGTGCTGTGCAGCAGATGGAGAAATGATGCCTGCTGTTTCAGCTTATGAGCAGCTTACCTTAGTGATTCAAACTGGAGATCAAAGAACTGCACAGGTTTGAAGACAGACACATCAAGATCCAGCTTTTTAGAGTTGCCAATTTTTCATGAATCTACACAAAGGGAGCCTAATCAAAGGCAATATATGCATCCTTTTTCATTAAAGTAGCAATAGAATGTAATTTTCAGGGGCATA
>NW_021858265.1:0-1943 GCF_006229205.1 Suricata suricatta
TTACATCGTTTATAACTTCTTAGGAATCACATGTTTCAGAATAGATCATTGTTTTCACGGAAGAGAGAACAGAAAATTAAAGACAGGAATGAAGTACAATACAGAAGATCAAAAAACATAATTTATCACTAAAAATTCATCAGCAGGAGTCTTATTTTGCGTATATAATGTAATATTAACTGAAGCTTATGACAAGGCTGTTTTTCGTTAAGGGTTCAAACAATGGTCTGTGAGTAAAGTGCCTCTAACCAGGGGAGAAGTTTCAATCAGAAAATCTGCCCATTTACTGAAACCGCAATTACCAAGTGGCAAGAATAATAGGAGAACTAACTCCAGTCTCTGATCCATTTAGGTCAAGCAGTCAAGCACACACATTTTCAAGTAGGGGAAACAGGGTCCCAAAGGCCACACAGCACTTCTGGCTGGATGGGCCCCAACAAGAAGCCACCTGTGAGACCTACCCATTTCTCAAGTAAAAGGAGTGCTAAGACCTAGCTTACCTAAGAAACTAAACGAGTGACTAATTAACAAGATCACAGGCTAAGTCACGAAAAAGGTCTTAACAAATGTAAGAAGATTGAAATCATTTCAAGTATCTTTTCCAAACACAACGAAACTAGAAATTAATAATGGAAAGAAAACAGCAAAATTCATAAATACATGGAAATTAAATAACACTCAAAGAGTAGCTAAAAAGAAACATTTAAAAAGTTGTAAGTAACTCCAGACAAATGAAAACAAAAACATAACACACAGTAACTTATGAAATGCAAGAAAAGAAGTACTAAGGGGAAGTTTGTAAAAATAAACACCTATATTAAAAAAGAAGAAAGTTCTCAAATAAACAACCTAAATTTACAACGCAAGGAACCAGGAAAAACAAAAACAAAAACAAACAAAAAAACCTAAGACCAAATTTAGCAGATGGTTTCTGAGAAGTCAGATGTAATCCTTATCTTTCTTCCCATATAGATAAAGTATTTTGTTCCTTTGAGTTCTTTAGGCTTTTTCATTATTTTTAATTTTTGAGGCTTGAAAATGATATGCCCATGTGTAGTTTTTTCAATATTTATCTTGCTTGATGTGCTCTGAGCTTTCCAGACTGTGGCTTGGTATCTGACACTAACTTTATTTTAGATTTTCTTTTCCTTAGCGTAGCTAAGGATTTATCAATTCTGTTCCTATTTTCAAAAAAGCAATTCCTTATTTTATCAATTTTTAAATTATTTTTTCTATTCTCCACTTCATTTATTTGTGTTATAATCTTTATCATTGCAAGTTTTCCTAACACTGGTCACCAAGTTGATTTCTGCTAATGGGTCTCTATTCCTGTAAACTGTGACTCCCTCTGTGCACTTTTCTCTCTCCAATTTTGGGCACAGGGGTTTATCCTGCATTCTCAACTCTCTTAGTGCTTCTACAAGAGTTGTTGATTTTTCAGTCACTTCAGTTTTTATTTGTTAGGATGGAGAAGAAATTCCCAAGCCCCTTACATGTGGAACCAGAAACCAGAAGTCCCTGTTCTTATGTTTGTATCATTATTTTGAATTCTTTATTGACTATGCTAAATAGTTGAAACAATATTTGTTATTCAAAGAAATGTAAGTGTGTATCTTAACTCCTGACCTAGTAAAATTGTGTATTTGTGTCCATAAAATTTCCTTTGACTGACTATATTTTTACTTCCAAATTGTTTCTATTGTTTTGTTACCACAGAGAAACTTCTCATACTTTTTCTTTAAAAGTTGAAGATATACTGGGATGCCTAAGTGGCTCAATCAGTTAAGCATCCAACTTCTGCTTGGGTCATGATCTGCCAGTCCATGAGTTTGAGCCCCACATCGGTCTCTGTGCTAACAGCTCAGAGCATGGAGTCTCCTTCCTTCCGTGTTTCTCTCTCTGCCCCAACCCCACTTGTGCTCTGTCTCTCAAAAATGAATGAA
>NW_021858266.1:0-983 GCF_006229205.1 Suricata suricatta
GGGGGTGCGCAGCCCTCACAAGGGGCGCGCTGCAGAAGGATGCTACTTCCCAGAAGAGATTCTTGAGTTAGTCTCGTTACCAATTTTCTTCTAATTGACATAATCATTTCCCCATTATCTTTGTCATTCTTTCAATTTCTTCATGTAATGCGATAGTAGGTTTAATAAAAGTAATTTCTGATAAAGCAGCTTGAATTTTTTCTGTTGTTATTCTGTCGCCTCATTCCCTATCTGCGTATTTGCATGAGAGTGTTTTTGGTAATCCTTAAACTATTTTATTTTTTTATTTTTAATTTTTTAAATGTTTATCATTGAGAGACAGGCAGAGTGTGAGCAGGGGAGAGCCAAGGAGAGAAGGAGACACAGAATCAGAAGGAAGCTCCAGGTTCTGAGCTCTTAAGGTAGAGCCTGACACAGTGTTTGAACCCATGGACCATGAGATCCTGACCTGAGCTGAAGCTAGACACCTACCCAGCTGAGCCTCCCGGGTGCCCCTCGTAATATTTAAACTATTTTAAAATCCATCTTACAGGGGCACCGGGCAGCTCCACTGATTGAGCGTCAACTCATGATTTTGGCTCAGGTCATTATCTCAGGTCATAGGATCAAGTCCTATGGGGGGCTCCATGCTGAACATGGAGCCTGGTGAGGATTCTCTCTCTGCCCCTCTACCCTGCTCACGCTCTCTCTTTCTAAAAACAGTCCATCTTGGAGCACCTGGGTGACTCAATTGTTTGAGTATCTGACTTCAGCTCAGGTCATGATCTCATGCTTGGTTCATGAATTCAAGCCCCACATTAGGCTCTGGGCCAACAGCTCAGAGCCTGGAGCCTGTCTTCAGATTCTGTGTCTTCCTCTCTTTCTGCCCCTCTCCCACTCATTCTCCCTCTCTCTCTCTCTCTCTCTCTCTCTCTGTCTCTCTCAAAAATAAATAAAACATTAAAAAATAAAAATTAATTTTAAAAATCCATCTTATAAATAAT
>NW_021858267.1:0-983 GCF_006229205.1 Suricata suricatta
GTTTAAAAGATCCTCCTGAGGTAAACTGACCAGCTTAATAGAGGACTTATTGAAAAATTTAGTGATTCTACAAAACACGATTATTGATTTAAAAGTGTGGCACATTTCAAAGGCATATTCTAAGACTTACATGCTATAATTAATAGAAATTCCCTTGAGGATCATTTCAGAAATTTCATTAGGAATTTCATTTTAATGTTTAGATATAGTAATAATATCCCAACAATAAACATTAAAAAAAGAAAGAAGGATAGATACAGTAATAATAGTTGCTTTATTAATAAGGTACCAGAGTACATGGTGTGTGTCCAATAAAGTACTACAGAAAGTAGAAAACTATGACATAAAATGTTCCAAGTTACTTATTGTTGCATTGTTTATAACAGCTAATCATTGAAAACAGCTCATGTTCATCAGTAGGGAACTGGTTAGAGAATAGTACACTCACACTATAGAATACTATATAGCTATAAAAAAGAACACCAAAAAAGGGGGGGTGTCTGTAAATACTAATATAAAAAAAATCTCCAGGACATATTTATTATTAACTTAATTAATTGATTGATTGATTTTAAATTTAGCATATAGTACAATGATTTCAGAAGTAGAATCCAGTGATTCATCCCCTATGTACAACACCCAGCGTTCATCCTAACAAGTGTCTTCCTTAGTGCCCCCTACCCATTTAGCCCATCCCCCCACCTACAACCCTTCCAGCAACCCTCAGTTTATTCTCTGTATTTAAGAGTTTCTAATGTTTTGTCATCCTCTCTGTTTTTTTTTCTCTGTTCATAAAGCCACATTACTTTATTTTTTTTGCCTTTTTCCCAATATTTTATTGTCAAGTTGTTTTCCATACAACACCCAGTGCTCTTCCCCACAAGTGCCCTCCACCATCACCACCACCCCTTTTCCCCCCTCCCACTTCCCCTTCAACTCTCAGTTCATTTTCAGCATTCAGTAGTCTCTCAAGTTTTGCATCC
>NW_021858268.1:0-983 GCF_006229205.1 Suricata suricatta
GTAGACAATGGAGGAAAAGTTTCAGATCCCTTTAACTTCATTACTAGGAGTGGATACTTGGAATTTTATTTACAACAAGTTCAAACACAGGGGTTGGCAAACTGTGGCCCATGGCCAAATCCAGATCATTGCCTGTTTCTGTAAATAAATGTTATGGGAACACAGGTACACCTATTCATGCATATTTTGTTGATGGCTGCTTTTCTGCTCCCCTGGCAAAGTTGATAGTTGTGGCTGAAACCATCTGGCCTGCAAAGATGAAAAGATTTACCATCTGAAGTTTTAAGAAAAAATTTTGCAGACTCTTGCAAAAATAAATAAATAAATAAATAAAATGAAGGAACGAATAAATGACATATATCTACATACCCTAAGTACTCCCTGACTTTAAGATCTGCTTCTAATTCATTCATGCACCATTTAGCAAATATATATGTAATACATTTTTGCCTTGCAAAACTGTGCTTAGTGCTAAGATTAAAACCTTGAATTTAAAGACCTCACAAACTAGTGTGAAGAACAGACTGAAACAGCTGATTATAATTAATGCTATTTGAGGTAAATGGAGAAAAACCAAAAGGGCACATCAAAGATGTGAAGAGTGCAAAAAATGTATTATTTCAGAAAACATGAACATATTGTATTTTTACCAAATATATCAGACGTATTTGCCAATTAATAAAGCATAAATGATATTTTCCACACTCTACTTTTGCATGAAGGTTTTTATCCTGAGATTTTATCTTTTTGTTTGTTTGTTTAGAACATATTCCTGTCTTTTCACTATCTGTGTTGGGTTCTACCTGTGATAACGAACAGCCACCTTTCCCAGTCTTGAAGCAGCAGTGTTGTGTAGGAGATGAAACTCATGGGTCAACCTTGCCTCAGCTCTTGGTTGTCTGTCAGGAGTCGAGGACGTCTTAACACCAGTCATTGTCCCAGAGGGAAGGGTCTCCATCAGCGCCTAGATTCAGGCCGACTAG
>NW_021858269.1:0-983 GCF_006229205.1 Suricata suricatta
CAAAAAAAGTAGTGCTACAAAATTACAGAAACTGAACCTGCCTTATATTCAGTTGAAACAAATTATTTTTTACATTAACGAACTTTATAGAGAATTCTTGTATAAAAAGCACTGGTTTGTATTTGTACATTTAAAATTTTTCATTTTAAACATGTTTTATAATTGATATATCTTAAGGCCCTCTACATAAAGCTTTGAAAAGCTTCACCAGAGAGGGATGTAACTCTTGCTTATATTTTGTTAATAAAATGATCAAATGCTCATTGAATCAGTGATTTTTTTTTATTGACAAAATTTTTTCCTTGTGTTTCCAGTTGTTTACAGAACTGTTATAATAAATTATTAGTGGCAGATATATATAAAACCAGAGACCAAAATAGGTCAGCCATGTCAATGTAACATTTTTGCTTTGTTATGAGATGCCATGAACCTGTCTTAGGAGTTACTTTTTAAAAAAAAAAAGAGGAATTATTTCAAGTTTCATATTATATCTTAAACAAGATAGGTATGTGTAATTTTTTTTAACAAGTGTTTTCATGAAGCTAAGGGTATGTTAGCCTTTTAAACAGATACACAATTATATTATTTATAATTAGGCCTTCTCTCATTTAATAACATTCCTTCTCCCTGGACTGCTCTGTTGACACTTAATAGAAATTCTTTGTGATTTAGTGCATTTTCTGAGCCTTGAAGTTATATCATTGTTGGTGAGTTAGCATGTATTTAATTTTTAATTTAGATCAACAGGTCTTTGGAAAACATATAGTTATGAGAAATGTGAACAGCCTAACTGTGAAACAATTGCACTTTTTAATAAGAATTTTAAAGGTTTCTATCATTGTAACGCTCACCAATTAATATGTGGCCATATTATTTACTACTTTTGGAATAAAATACTGCCTCTGAAATTTTAGATTTACTGGCATTTATCCCTACTGACCAAATAGACAACTTGTGCTTATTCACTTTCAAAGTACATAAAA
>NW_021858270.1:0-983 GCF_006229205.1 Suricata suricatta
TGTATGGAAGGCCAACTTTTAAAAAAGCCAACTTAGGGGCACCTGGGTGACTCAGTCCGTTAATCCTCACTCTTTTTTTTTTTTTAAGCATATTTATTTATTTTGAGAGAGAACTAGCACAGGAGAGGGGCAGAGAGAGAGAATTCCAAGCAGGCTCCACACTGGCAGCACAGAGCCTGATGTGGGGCTCAAACTCACAAACCATAAGATCGTGACCTGAGCCAAAACCAAGAGTTGGACGCTTAACCAACTGAGCCACCCAGGCTCTGTGCAGGCCGGGCAGAGCCTGATTGGGATTCTCTCTATGTCTCCTTCTCTCTCTGCCCTTCCCCCCTCAAAATAAACAAAAAAATTTTTAAGTAAAAAATAGGAGCCAACTTAAAGGAAAACTGAGGCCAATGTGGCAAAAACTGTAAAGAATTTACCCAAAGCACTGCATTAATATATACACTAGACCTATAGTGTCCAATATGGTGGTCCTTAACCTCTTCGCTCTTGAGCTCTTGAAATACGGCCAGTCCAAATTAAGATGTAAGTGTAAACACTGGATTCCAAAGACTTAGTACAAAAAAAAAGCAATGTCAAATATCTCCTTAATAACTTGATGTCACTCACATGTTGAAATGATATTTTGTTCCCTTGGGCTTGATAAAAATACATTTCTAAAATTGATTTCATCTGTTTCTTTTTTTAACGTCGTTTTTGCCCCCCCCCCATTTTTAAAAATGTGACTATTAAAATGACTCCCATTATATCTCTATCAGATGTCTGGGTATGGAGAAAGTTCATTGTGAGTCACGTGTAAGTCTGATCAGGACGGGGTTCTCGGGCTGCTGGGTGGCTCAGTCGGTTAAACATCCAACCGTTGATTTTGGTTCAGGTCACGTTCTCAGGGAGTCGTGGGTTGGTGCCCTGGCTCAGGCTCTGCGCACCGGCAGGGTGGAGGCCGCTTCGGATTTCCCTCTCTCCCTTTCTCTCTGCCC
>NW_021858271.1:0-983 GCF_006229205.1 Suricata suricatta
AAAAAAAAATTAAGCCTATATTCTCAAAGAAGATAATCATTTTAAAAGGTTTGTAAGTTTTACTGGATTCATGTTGCACATCAAGATGAAGTCTTAAAATACATAAAATTTAAAAATCCTCATGTAGCTAAATATTTGGATTAATTTGAAACCATGTCAGAAACTACAGAGAAATCAGTCTTAAATTTAAAATACACCATGTTAACTCAGGTAAAATATTATAAGTACAGTATAAATAGGAAAATAGTTTAAGCTTCCAATTGAATTTCAATAAAAAGACTTTTCTCCAATAAAAAATACAGTATAAAATATCATGCTTAATATTCTACTTTAGCCTGAAGTTTCTCATATATTTTCATTGAAGCTACTCCAATGAAAGTTTCATTATTATGAATACCCAGCCTCTGAACAGCTCCTCCAAGACACATGAAATGGAAACTAACCATTAAAGAATAAATTAAAGTCACTAACTTTTAACCACAAGCCCTATCAGGATTCCCTTCACCAATACTGGTGCATTGTAGGTATATTCCCAAAGACAGAACTGTAGTTTAAAAAGACATGATGACAATGAATGTGGTTTTTGGTGGTAACAATGAAAGAATAATGTTCCGTAGCAAGTCACCGATGTAATGTCAAATGTCTGAAAAAGCTGTTTTAAAGAGAGCTATTAATCTGTATACCCCTACTCAACATCCCAGATATCCAAATATTTAAAAACTAATGAGAAAAATAGATGAAGCAATAGGTTGGGAATAATTTCATTAGCGCATGTGCTTTAGTTGATGTGGACATTTAAAACTCAGGATGTGGGAAGAGGCAATCTGATACATACGCCATGCTAAGCAGTGGCCCGTTCTTCTTTAAGAATAGATTAAACACTCATAAAAAGAGCTAGACTTAAAAATTGAAAAATGCTTAAATATTAAAAGAAATTCTCATAGAAAATATTAATAAAGAGGCCTGAACCATTTATCTATTTA
>NW_021858272.1:0-983 GCF_006229205.1 Suricata suricatta
CTGAGCCGTCATCTTGACTAGACCATGGAGCCCAGACGTTTGCTCAAATATGAGTGTTGAGGCTGTTTGGGAAGTATCTTGTAGATGTGATTAAGGTCTACAATCAGTTGGCTTTATCTAGAAAAGATTGTCCTCTGTAATGTGGGTGGGATTCATCTAATCTTTTCTAGGCCTTAAGAAGCAAAGCCTGGGGCACCTAGGTGGCTCAGTCAGTTAAGAGTCAGCTTTGGCTCAGGTCATGATCTCACAGTTTGTGGGTTCGAGCCTCATGTCAGGCTCTGTGCTGACAGCTAGCTCAGAGCCTGAAACCTGCTTCAGATTCTGTATCTCCTCTCTCTCTGACCCTCTCTGTTCACGTTATCTCTCTGTCTCTCAAAAATAAATTTAAAATAAAAAAACATTAAAAAAAAAGAGGCAAAGCCTGAGGTGTCCCAGAGATGAAGAAATTCTGATTCCAGAATGCACTATAGAAACCCTGCCTGAGACTCCAGCTTGTTGGTGTCTCTTACTGATTTTGGATATAGGACCACAGCCTCAGCATTTGCTGGAAAGCTTTTGCCTTCTGCCCTGCCCTGGGGGTATCTGTTTGCCAGCCATGTGATCCTAGAAGCCAATTTCTTAAAACACACACACACACACACACACACACACACACACACACCCTATTGGTTTTGTTTTTCTGGAGAATCCTGACTGATACAGGTGTCTACTTCGATATTTGTTCTGGGGTCCCCTATGATCAGAAAACAATCCTCAAATGTACTACGTGGCTGGTCATCTTAACACCAACCTTCCATTATGTGTGCACCCAATGACTTCCTGTGGTTTGTCCTGGGATTCCAATGCTTCCCTCTCAGGAGCAATATTATGAATTATAACAACAATTTTTTTTTTACTTTTGTTTTGAAATTTTATTTTATTTTACTTTTTTACTTTATAAAGTTTCATATTTTTTTAACATATGCAATTATTTTCCATCATTT
>NW_021858273.1:0-983 GCF_006229205.1 Suricata suricatta
TTTCTTTTCAAAAGTAGGATCTCACTGTGTCTGTTTTAGTATCCGTATTACTCTTTTTAGATACAAATACTGTGCAAACAGTGAATGAGTGGGCGCCATTGTTAGGACCATTTGACTGCAAGGTATACAAACGCATTCATTCCCTACACTGATGGAGGGACGACAGAGAATGGAGGGACAGAAAATTAAGCACAGCAGGCTATGGGCATAGGACACAGGAACGGTTCACACTCACAGAATGTCACATGCCCCCCACCCTTCTCCTTGCCTCTATTTCTCCATTTTCTCACCCACTTTGGGGTACACATGGTCTGCCCCAGCCCTGGCTCCATGGTTCCTTTCATTTTGGGCATTTGCATCTCCAACCATCCCACGATCTACTGCTTGTTGCTTCAACATCAAGTTGGAGGGAGAGGGACCTCATTCTCCTGGGTTACGATTGGGGTCAGCCTCTGATCCAGTTGATTTACTGAAATGAACAGTCACATGGTTCAAACACAGCTTCCTTGCCCCACACCCGGGTACTGAGAGGGGATGGTGTGAGCAATTCCAAAGGAGCTGTAGACTGGGCAGGTACCCCAGGCAAGGGGAACTCTGAAGAAAGTTTGGTTTCCTTCAAAGTTTTCATTTGGTTAGGGATTGCTGTGATCTTATTATTTGTGTCCCCCTGCCCCAAATTCATACATTGAAGCCTAACCCCTAAGGTGCTGGTATTAGGACGTGGAGCCTTTGGAAACTGATTAGGTCAGGAGAGCGACACTCTCATCAATGGGACTAGGTCCCTTCCCCATTCTGCCTCATAAGGTCGTAGGTAGTGAGAGGATGGCCATCAGTGACCCAGGAAGCGAGCTCTCACCAGATACCGGATCTGCCAGCACCTTGATCTTGGACTTCCCAGCCTCTAGAAATCATGCCACCCAGTTTCTTATGAAACTGCTATTTTGTTAGAGCAGCCTGAAGGGACCAAGACAGGGATCTTGTTC
>NW_021858274.1:0-983 GCF_006229205.1 Suricata suricatta
AATTTTCTTTTCAAAGAGTGTTAACTATTGTTACATCAATGCAGCATAAAATCATATTAGCATACACAGTAAACTCATGGATATGTAGCGTAGGTGGGTGTTGGGTCCTCTGGGCTGGGCTCATCTGGGTGTCAACTGTCCAATTGCAGTGTCTGGTGTGCAGTTGGGGTCCAATTGCTCCACGTCTCACTGTAGGTCTAGGGTAGATGGATTCCACATGTCTGTCTTTCCCCCTGAAGCAGTCATCTAACTCCATCTAGAGGGGCAAGTTTTTCTCCTAGTGATAGCAGTGGAGCAAGCTGGCAGACAGAAATCTTCATGTCTAGGTGTTGGAACTGTCTTTTCTTTCCTCCTGCCAATGATGACAGCAAGCCATATTGTAGAACCCAAGTTTAAGTTCAGGAAATACATTGTGGCTGTAACAAAGCCATGGCAAGGGAGGGTGAAGAATTGGAACTCATCATTCAACCCACCTCTAGAGGCTGAGAAATGAAAGACTGTGCCATGAAATTGAAAAAATGACCCAATGGTAAATTAGGCACCCGAATTGCAGAGAGAGATAATTTGAGAAGAAGCAATTATTCTGATGACCTTTTCTTAGGCTCAGTGATTGCCTTAAGTTTTTGTCCACTCCTTGATCAATTTAGGAATTTAAGGGCAGTAACTTATAGTAAATAGAGTGGATGTCTCATACTGAATCTTCCATTTTGATCAAGGCAGCAGAAATAGAAGGCTTCTGAATACTGTCCCAAGTAAAAGTTTTATGAAGAATTATTGATTTCTTTTTTCTAGTCCAAAGCAAGTCTAGCCCATGGCAGGCTAAGAGTACCATACAGCTCTCAGTATGCCTACATAAGAAATGCAGACAAGTGTGTGCTATCAGATCAATGCTCCGATGGGAAGAGAGTTTGTGCCCCCTAACAAGGGAATATGAACAAAAGAACCTCATTGGCTTTCCCCATCACCTGCTTTGACATTGATTT
>NW_021858275.1:0-983 GCF_006229205.1 Suricata suricatta
GTTAGAATATTAAGCCCCTCCTCCTCTTGCTAAATTGGTATGCATTTAAGACACTAAATTGTTTCACTGTCCTGCTTAGGAACCAAATGATAGAAACTCTCATGAATATGTAAATCAACCCTTCTAAGCACATTATTAATTATTTCAAAGAGAGTTGGAGGTCAGCAGCTCATAGCAACTTCTATGCATGAAGTCTCATTAATACAAGACATGGCACAGCGAGGAAGGACAACGTTTTATCAGTTACTGCGTGTGTGCATGCGTGGGCCGGTGCGTGTGGCCAACGTAACATCTAGAACTGAACGCAGCAGCAGCAGGCACGGAAGATAGCCTGTGGATGCTGATGGAGAAAAGGTACGTCATGAAGGAAAATGACACCGGTTTGAGGCACCTGGGTGACTCAGCTGGTTAAATGTCTGACTCAGCTCAGGTCATGATCTCACTGCTCATGAGGTCGAGCCCCACGTCGGGCTCTGTGCTGACAGCTCAGAGCCTGGAGCCTGCCTCAGATTCTGTGTATGTCTCTCTCTCTGCCCCTCCCCTGCTCATACTATCTCTCTCAAATATACAAAAAAATAAAATAAAATAAGTAAAACATAAAAACGAAAAAGAAAACAACCCCTGCTTGAATCAGGAAATGTGGACGTGAACATCCAAAGAAATTTCTGTTGCAAATACACTTCAGATTTCTTTCCCCAGAGGCCACAAATGGCCCTGATCTCCTCAGAACAAAATTGTGGCTAGCTCCAGAAATCTGCAGGTCATGAAGATAAAGCAACTCTCATGTCCCAAGACACTAGAGAGCGCGGAGGGTTGGGTCCCTGCATCTGTTAACTCTCTCCACTGCCTCTTTGGCAGCTATAAAAAGCTCTTGAGGTGGCTCTCAGTAACTGAAATGCTCTGATACAAGCCACGGGCTGGCTGAGGTGCAACGGGCAGAGAATGTACCACAAGGCTGGTGATAGAGGGAAGGACTGACAGAC
>NW_021858276.1:0-1942 GCF_006229205.1 Suricata suricatta
GAGAGAGAGAGAGAGCACACACAAGCCAGGGAGGAGCAAAGAGAGTGGGAGTGAGAGGATCCCAAGTAGGCTCCACAGAGAAGGTACAGAGCCCAACACAAGGCTCAAACTCACAAACCATCAGGTCGTGACCTGAGCCAAAGTCAGATGGATGTTTAAGCCACTGAGCCACCCAGGCACCCCAGGTTATTAAAATGTACTTTAGAGCTCCCTAATATTGGTACAGTCTTTTCAATAGTAATGAAGATCTAGATTTTTTAAGGCCAACAATCAAATTAGACATGGTATACTTTGTTTAAAAAAAATTGTGTTTTTAGTTTTTAAAAACAATGTAAACTTTTAGGAGAAAGAATATTTCCATGATCATTTCCATTAAATGGACTAACAGTAGTATTGTTTCAAAGTTTGTAAGTGTGTTACACATAAAATACTGGAATCAACCATATTGTTTATAGATAGAGGATTGCACAACTAAAGTATGGGATGGCCATGCAATGAAATATGATATTTAACCATTTGAAATTGACATTTTATAAATCCAAGGGATGGAGTATCAGCAATTTCACGTGTTTCACCAAATATCTAACATCACCTAATATCTAGCAGTACAAAAGTAAGAAATTTGATCTGTTATGTGTTTATAAAAAAAAAGACCTCAAAATCTGCTTACCTAGGTAAGAAGGCAAATTTTAGAAGAATATACACTCTATGATTCCACTTATTTTTTAAAAAATATTTTTAATGTTTATTTTTGAGAGAGAGAGACAGAACATGAGCAGGGGAAGGGCAGAGA
Organism: Suricata suricatta; assembly: GCF_006229205.1. NCBI lineage: Eukaryota > Metazoa > Chordata > Mammalia > Carnivora > Herpestidae > Suricata > Suricata suricatta. The sequence continues at coordinate 794 of NW_021858276.1, forward strand.
GAGAGGGAGACACAGAATTCGAAGCAAGTTTCAGGCTCTGAGCTGTCAGCACAGAGCCCGATGGAGGGCTCAAACTCACCGACTATGAGATCCTGACCTGAGCTGAAGTCAGACGCTCAACTGACTGAACCACCCAGGTGCCCCATCCACTTATTTTTTTATATAGAATAAATATGCTTCCAAATATGTGGAAAATTCTGAAAAAATGTGCAAACTCTTAAAACTGAGACTAGGAAATAGGAAAAATGGGAGTCTGGTTTTTCTATTTACTCACTCTTCTATTTTTGGATCCTCAGTGTTAGCACAAATTAATGGCATAATGTTATTGTTATATTTATGACCAAAGAAAAGGTCGGGTTCTATCCTCAGTGCTACTCAAAGTGCAATTCATGGATGACACCAGTTTGTAAAATTTACTAGTCTGTAATGAGATAGGTACAGAAATTGAAAGAAGCATTTACAAACTTTTATAGCCATTTGGTGAATAATTTATGTTTATTGAATCTAATAATGAAAACTAGGGCTTGTATTTTGTATCTCGATTTTCATTTAATTGTCTACTAATTGATTTTCACTTTATTTTACCAAAGTATCTGAGACTTACTGGAATGAAAAAGAAAGAAAAAAATGGTCATTTATCATAGATAGTTTGAACCCAGGTTTACCTTTATTATTCCAGAGTCTAGGACAGATTCTAGCACAAAAAGGCACTGAATTAATGCAAGATGAATAGATAAATGAATGCAGCTGACAGATTTGAAGGGCTCTAAGAAAAGAAACCGAATTTGGTACTGCATCGGATTGATGCTGGGGAAGAGAAGGTTGGGATGAGGGTGGCGGGAGGTCATAGAAAACTCCCAGGTATTTGTACTGAGTTCCTGGAAGTTTGCTGATGCCATTCCCTAAGATAGGAAACACTGGAAGAGTAGCAGCTTCATGTTGTCTCTTTTTTAAATTGTTTTCTTAATGTTTACTCATTTTTGAGAAACAGAAAGAGCCTGAATGGAGGAGGGGCAGAGAGAGAGGGAGACACAGAATCTGAAGCAGGCTCCAGGCTCCAGGCTCTGAGCTATCAGCCCAGAGCCCGATGCAGAGCTCAAACCCATGAACTGTGAAATCATGACCTGAGCCGAAGTCGGACACTTAACC
>NW_021858277.1:0-983 GCF_006229205.1 Suricata suricatta
TTAACAGATTCAATAAAATGTAAAGGAAGAGCAATTACAGATGATAAACAGATATAAACAAAACTTTGAGGAGTTTTGCTATGACGAGATGAGAAATAGGGTAAACACGGAGGAGGAAATAGCATCAGACATGTTTAGTTTTGTTGATGTCTAAAATGGAAGAAATAACACCATGTTATAATGCTGATAATAATCACGAATGGTTTTAAAAAGAAGCACAGAGAATTCTCCTATGGGAACAGATGGGAAGGCAAAGTATATGTGTACCAATGCGATCTGTAATTTAGATAGGAGTGCAGACACAGGAAAGCTCTCTTGTAATTGCTTTCATCTCAGTGAAATAGAAAGCATGGTCATCAGCCTAGAGTGATGATGGGTTATTGGTGGAAAGAAGAAAAAGAATACTGTCCTGAAAACTGCAATTAGGAGCAAGGAGGACAGGGTTTTCACTGTCAGGCTTTGATAGAGGAGTGTGGCAAAGGGCTTGAGAATATCTTAGAAGCAGTGGTCTACTCAGGGGAGAACCAGATTTCAATAAAAGTAAAAATAAAAAAGGTGGGAAAATTTTCAGAGAAGAGAGTAGACATGAGGGAATGTCACTAATGATTGACTGTGAGTTTCTCACATGTTGCTGTCTGTATTAAATCGATAATGAACCTTTCATGTACATTGAAAGACAGGTCTGAGTTTTCCCCAGGAACCAGTTAGTTTTTCACTGACTCTATGAAGAAGTTTAGCCAGCCCAAATCTCTCTTGATGTGGAAAATGTACAAAGCCATAAACCAGTTGAAGGGTGTTCAACACAGTATTATAGAAAGTGAAAAGATGTGTCACTTTTTTCCCCTTTACTTTGAGCCAGATTTGTCTTAGATGTCACATCATACTCAAGGGAAGACGCATCCATTGAGTCTTAGAAGCTGGTATGATAACTAAGAAAGACGGACAGAGCCAGTGAGATTGTATATTTAACCATATTGGGCCAA
>NW_021858278.1:0-983 GCF_006229205.1 Suricata suricatta
ACTGTAGGAAGACTTCTATCAGAGGGTTATCATTGGGTTATGGACAAATTCTCCCCTCTCCCTCTTTCTCTGCGCGAGCGTGTGTGTGTGTGTGTGTGTGTGTGTGTGTGTGTGTGTGTATGTGTGTTCTTCTGTCATCTAAGAGGTCTCTCTCAGACGCTAACAGGCCCGCAGGTCTGCAATCACTAGCTCACACTGCTGATAGTTCCCTCCTTTTAGCATCCCGCCCACCTCCACCCAGGGCAGCAGCCAAAGAGGCAGAGAGTAGGGAGTCCCCTACTGGACTAGAGGCTCTTGGCACACTTGGCACTGAAAATCTTAAACTCATAAATTATGTATATGTGGAATATTTACTATTTCACACATTTGTGCCTTGGAGGCAAACTACTCGTAGAAGAAGCAAACCAGCTTTTACTGAGTGTTTACGTGTCAGAATGGTAACTTACCCATACGGGAATTCACCGAACTTTTTTTCATTCGTTTCATTGTACATAGGAGTTGACAGAGAGTATAATGAATCCCCTGTGCCCACTGTCCAGCTTCAACAGATAGCAACCCCAGGGGCGCCTGGCTGGCTCAGTCGGTTGAGCATCTGGCTTCAGCTCAGGTCATGATCTTGGCAGTTTGTGAGTTCTAGCCCTGCATCAAGCTCCATGCTGACAGCTAGCTCAGAGCTTGGAGCCTGTCTTCATATTCTATGTCTTCCTCTCTCAAAAATAAATAAAACATTAAAAAAAATTTTTAAATAAAAAAGCAGATATCAACTCCTGACTCGTAGCCAGTCTTATTGCACCTGTTCCCCTACCTTGCCTTCTCCCCTCCAGGGGGATTTCAAAGCAAATGACAGACATCTTATCATTTCATCTGCAAATATTCAGAATGCACACTAAAATACATGGAGTAGTTTTTAAAAAATGACACACAATCATAGCACACCTTAAAATTAATATGCCAAATATCCTATGTGCTGAAGTTTTTCTCAA
>NW_021858279.1:0-983 GCF_006229205.1 Suricata suricatta
GACAGGAGCTCCTGCCCCTGCAGAGCCTTAGATCCGCTCCTCGTCTCAGAGGTTATCTGGCCTGACCTCCCATCCGGGGCCAGAGGTCTCAAAGTGACGGCATCTCGGAGAGGTGGCGACTTTGTGTCCTTGGAATGTGTCCATCTAAGAGAGCTCAGAACCGATTGTCCAGTGGTTGCATAATTTTCATCCTTCGAAAGCATTTCTTTGTTGAGTCTGAAATGTGGGTTCGTACAACTCAGTCACAGGCCCCTCTTCTGAGTGCGCATGTGTGCTAGGCGTCAGGGCACACAGAGGTGCAGATCAGACCTCAAAGGATTGCCAGAGGGGTGGATGGAGAAGGGCTCCCGGAGCGTGGAGGAGGCGGTGTCTGTGGTACTCAGTGCTTGGAGGGGCAGAGCCCTGCAGTGGAGACAGAAGACAGCAGAGGGGCAGCCACCAAGCCCCAGCCCGGCTGGTCCTGAAGCTGGAGGCCTGGGTCCCCCGAGTGCCCGCTGTTCTCAGGCCGTCTGTTCCCCCTCGGCCCCTTCCATCCTCTGACCCTGCAGAGCAAAGCGGGACATCTGCATGGAGGCTGCTGTTGGTTTCCACGCAGCCTCCCAGCACACTTGCCTCATCCTTCTGGCAGCTTCTTTCTGCAGAGAGCACTGCTGGGATTGCCAGGTTACCTTTGGAACGGGGAGCCGATAGCTCCAGCGAGAGCAAGCCCTGCGGACGGGAGACATCAAATGATGCCTGACTCCCAGCCTGTGGGCCCTCCGCAGCAGGCCTGGAGCTCTGGAAACTTCCCCGGCCCGTCTCAGCCAAGACAGCAGATCTCCTCAGGGAAGAGGTGCTCATAACTCAGGAAGTGTGACCAACCTGGCCTGTGACAGTAAATTCTCCCCCATGGACCCCGTCTCCGATTGCCGTCACCACCACCAACGGAGGGAATGAAAAGACTCCAGAGTGAGTGGGTTGGGGCCTCTCCATTCAGACAGGGG
>NW_021858280.1:0-983 GCF_006229205.1 Suricata suricatta
GTAACACATCTAATCATGAGTAAGACTTCAGTGTTGTTTTTTGTTTTGTTTTTGGGTTTTGGGTTTTGGGTGTGGTTTTTTTTGTTTTTGTTTTTGAGGGACTTCCTACAAAATATCTAACCAGTACTTCTCAAAGCCTTGAAGATTGTCAAAAAAAAAAAAAAAAGGGAATTTTGAGAAACTGTCACAACCAAGAGGAGCCTCTGGAGACATGATGACTTAATAATATGCAGATTAGAAAAAGGACATTGGGGGGAATCTCAGTGAAACACTAATTGATTAATATATTAATCTTAGTTTATTAAATTCACAAATGTAGCAAGAGATGGAAGATGTACATCATAGAGTAAACCATGTGTGGGGTTTGGGGAGCGAACATAGGGGAATTCTTTGTACTATTCTTACCCTTTTTGTGGAAATCTGAAACTTCTAGAATTAAGTTTATTTTAAAGGTGGCACTTGAAATACTATGCCTCAGCTACGTTGGCTCCCTACCTAGGGGGAAACAAAAGGATTGCTTCTGGAAGCGTATCAAGTTTTGTAGAATTTGTCATCACGCTTCCGTACCCTCCCCAGTTGCTGTTGAGCGAGGCAGGTAGATAGAGCTCAGATTCCGGGGGAGGGAAACCCTGAGGAGTGTAATTAGCTCTCTATCAGATACAGCCTGAGGATTTATATGTTTTGTCATGTTTAAATTTTAGCTTGGAGCTCAGTCAGGTTATTTTAAGATCCTTGGCCTTTACAGGAAAAGGGAAGCATGGAAAACACATCAATTTTGATAAAACCACATGTCTAACTGAAGTGACTTACATAGAAGTGAGCAACTGGGCGGGCCTTGGAAGTTAGCAGTCCTGTTCAGAAAACTGCCTGGAATTTCCTCCTTGTAAGAGCATCTTTTTACCTAGTCTATGACCGGACAGTTGTCCTCTCATTTCCTCCTCTGAGAAGGGCAGAAGGGTAAAATATTGGATCCATTTTGCAAC
>NW_021858281.1:0-983 GCF_006229205.1 Suricata suricatta
CCCCTGTCTGAATGGAGAGGCCCCAACCCACTCACTCTGGAGTCTTTTCATTCCCTCCGTTGGTGGTGGTGACGGCAATCGGAGACGGGGTCCATGGGGGAGAATTTACTGTCACAGGCCAGGTTGGTCACACTTCCTGAGTTATGAGCACCTCTTCCCTGAGGAGATCTGCTGTCTTGGCTGAGACGGGCCGGGGAAGGTTCCAGAGCTCCAGGCCTGCTGCGGAGGGCCCACAGGCTGGGAGTCAGGCATCATTTGATGTCTCCCGTCCGCAGGGCTTGCTCTCGCTGGAGCTATCGGCTCCCCGTTCCAAAGGTAACCTGGCAATCCCAGCAGTGCTCTCTGCAGAAAGAAGCTGCCAGAAGGATGAGGCAAGTGTGCTGGGAGGCTGCGTGGAAACCAACAGCAGCCTCCATGCAGATGTCCCGCTTTGCTCTGCAGGGTCAGAGGATGGAAGGGGCCGAGGGGGAACAGACGGCCTGAGAACAGCGGGCACTCGGGGGACCCAGGCCTCCAGCTTCAGGACCAGCCGGGCTGGGGCTTGGTGGCTGCCCCTCTGCTGTCTTCTGTCTCCACTGCAGGGCTCTGCCCCTCCAGGCACTGAGTACCACAGACACCGCCTCCTCCACGCTCCGGGAGCCCTTCTCCATCCACCCCTCTGGCAATCCTTTGAGGTCTGATCTGCACCTCTGTGTGCCCTGACGCCTAGCACACATGCGCACTCAGAAGAGGGGCCTGTGACTGAGTTGTACGAACCCACATTTCAGACTCAACAAAGAAATGCTTTCGAAGGATGAAAATTATGCAACCACTGGACAATCGGTTCTGAGCTCCCTTAGATGGACACATTCCAAGGACACAAAGTCGCCACCTCTCCGAGATGCCGTCACTTTGAGACCTCTGGCCCCGGATGGGAGGTCAGGCCAGATAACCTCTGAGACGAGGAGCGGATCTAAGGCTCTGCAGGGGCAGGAGCTCCTGTC
>NW_021858282.1:0-983 GCF_006229205.1 Suricata suricatta
GAGTGGACCTGGATCATGACTTTGTGCTCTCCTGCTTCAGAATGGTGGCTGCTTGCCCCAGCCTGTCACAGCAAGGAGGGGGAAGTGTGCCTGTGTTCTGTTGTCTATGTTAGTAGACTATGGAGGCTGCAGTAATTGTATCTGATATCACCACCTTCTTCAGGGAGCATCTCAGCTGTCTCCTGCTCCAAGATCAGCAAATGAGACTCCCATACATCTAGTTGAGGAGCTTTTCAAGCTGATGTTACTATCTGTCCATTCCTCCCTGCACCCCTGTTGCATCTGGTATGTGGCCCCACACATGAGCTCAACAAGAGAGTAATGTTTTTTATTACACTTTGGGATCCCTGGATCCTAACACCATTAATTTTCCAAGCCATATGTTCTGGGGACTCCCCTCTCTGATAAAGGCCCTGGGGGTTGGAATACTCCATGTGGGGCATCAATCTTTTACACCTTTGGGAAAAGTGTCCCTCTGATAAGATCCCTCCCTATTATGGGTCGCTGTTCAGGGGGTAGGATTTTTTGGTGAGACTGAGTTCTTGCCTCTCTACGTGTCTTTTTTTAATATACATTTATTTATTTTTGAGAGACAGAGTGAGACAAAATGTGAGTTGAGAGGTGCATAGAGAAGGAGACACAGAATCTAAAGTTAGAGCCTGGAGCTAAGCAAGCTTTCACCACAGAGCCTGAGGCGGGGCTCAAACCCATGAACTGTGAGATCATGACCTGAGCTGAAGTCAGACACTTAACCAGCTGAGCTACCCAGGTGCCCTTCTACCCATCTTCATATAGTCCTTCTACCCTTTGCTGGAGAGCGGTTGATCTGGTTTCAGATCTTATTCAGAGGAAAATGATCCTTACATAGTTGTATATCTGGGGTGTCCAATGGGAGGAGTTGAGTTCAGAATCATTTTTTAAGCTGCAATTTTGGACCCCCTTTAAATAACATCATCAAACATGTAGTTATTATTTAAACTTTA
>NW_021858283.1:0-983 GCF_006229205.1 Suricata suricatta
AAAATGTCTATTTATGTCTTCTGCCCATTTCTTCACTAGATTATTTGTTTTTTGGGTATTGAGTGGGGTAAGTTCTTTATAGATTTTGTATACTAACCTTTTATCTGATATGTCATTTGCAAATATCTTCTCCAGTCCATTGGTTGCCTTTTAGTTTTGTTGATTGTTTCCTTTGCAGTGCAGAAGCATCTTATCTTGATGAGGTCCAATCATTCATTTTTGCTTTTATTTCCCTTGCCTTTGGAGATGTGTCAAGTAAGAAGTTGCTGTGGCCAAGGTCAAAGAGGGTGTTGCCTGTTTCTTCTTCTAGGATTTTGATGGTTTCCTATCTCACATTCAGGTCCTTCATCCATTTTGAGTTTGGTTTTGTGTATGGTATAAGAAAGTGGTCCAGTTTCATTCTTCTGCATGTTGCTGTCCAGTTCTCCCAGCATCATTTGCTAAAAAGACTATCTTTTTTCTGTTGGATACTCTTCCCTGCTTTGTCAAAGACTAGTTGGCCACACGTTTGTGAGTCCAATTCTGGGTTCTCAATTCTATTCCATTGGTCCATGTGTCCATTTTTGTGCCAATATCATAGTGTCTTGATGACAGTAGTAGTATTAGTAGAGGCTAAAGTCTGGGATTGTGATACCTCCAGCTTTTGTTTTCTTTTTCAATTTACTTTAGCTATTCAAGGTCTTTTGTGGTTCCATACAAATTTTAGGATTGTTTGTTCTAGCTCTGAGAAGAATTAAGTTGCCATTTTGATTGGGATTGCACTAAATGTGTAAATTGCTTTGGGTGGCATCAACATTTTAACAAGATTTGTTTCCAATCCATTTCTTTGTGTGTTCTTCAGTTTCTTACAGAAGGTTCCTATAGTTCTCAGGGTACAGATCTTTTACCTCTTTGGTTAGGTTTATTCCTAAAATATTTTATGGTTCTTGGTGCAAATGGGACCAATTCCTTGATATCTCTTTCTGTTGCTTCATTATTGGTGT
>NW_021858284.1:0-983 GCF_006229205.1 Suricata suricatta
CAAAAAAAGTAGTGCTACAAAATTACAGAAACTGAACCTGCCTTATATTCAGTTGAAACAAATTATTTTTTACATTAACGAACTTTATAGAGAATTCTTGTATAAAAAGCACTGGTTTGTATTTGTACATTTAAAATTTTTCATTTTAAACATGTTTTATAATTGATACATCTCAAGGCCCTCTACATAAAGCTTTGAAAAGCTTCACCAGAGAGGGATGTAACTCTTGCTTATATTTTGTTAATAAAATGATCAAATGCTCATTGAATCAGTGATTTTTTTTTATTGACAAAATTTTTTCCTTGTGTTTCCAGTTGTTTACAGAACTGTTATAATAAATTATTAGTGGCAGATATATATAAAACCAGAGACCAAAATAGGTCAGCCATGTCAATGTAACATTTTTGCTTTGTTATGAGATGCCATGAACCTGTCTTAGGAGTTACTTTTTAAAAAAAAAAACAGGAATTATTTCAAGTTTCATATTATATCTTAAACAAGATAGGTATGTGTAATTTTTTTTAACAAGTGTTTTCATGAAGCTAAGGGTATGTTAGCCTTTTAAACAGATACACAATTATATTATTTATAATTAGGCCTTCTCTCATTTAATAACATTCCTTCTCCCTGGACTGCTCTGTTGACACTTAATAGAAATTCTTTGTGATTTAGTGCATTTTCTGAGCCTTGAAGTTATATCATTGTTGGTGAGTTAGCATGTATTTAATTTTTAATTTAGATCAACAGGTCTTTGGAAAACATATAGTTATGAGAAATGTGAACAGCCTAACTGTGAAATAATTGCACTTTTTAATAAGAATTTTAAAGGTTTCTATCATTGTAACGCTCACCAATTAATATGTGGCCATATTATTTACTACTTTTGGAATAAAATACTGCCTCTGAAATTTTAGATTTACTGGCATTTATCCCTACTGACCAAATAGACAACTTGTGCTTATTCACTTTCAAAGTACATAAAA
>NW_021858285.1:0-983 GCF_006229205.1 Suricata suricatta
CGAGGACAGCACAGAGAAAAAAATATATAATTGGGTTTTGAATTTTAAATGCAGATGAGATAGATTCAAATTTAGTGTTAATGAAAGTGTGGTTGAAATGGTGAACCACAAGGTTCAGGTTGGACATAATAAAGAGAGAGCATGACCCTCTTCACAATATCCCAGAGCAGAGACTGTCTCAGAACCATGGACATGAACACATGGGGCTCCCACCCCAAGCCCTGTAGCTGTGGTGAGCATGGTGAGCCTTGGCAGGCTACAGAGAAAATGCAATGTGGGACGCGGGGTGGCTCAGTCGGTTTAGCATCTGACTCTCAGTTTAGGCTCAGGTCATGATCTCACAGTTCGTAGGATTGAACCCTGCATTGTGCTCTGCAGTGACAGAGCAGACCCTGCTTAGGATTCTCTGCCTCTGTCTGTCTGTCTGTCTGTCTGTCTCTCTCTCTCTCTCTCTCTCTGCCTCTCCCTCACTCATGGGTGTGCTCTCTCCCTCTCTCAAAAAAACATTTTAAAAAATGTTTATTTATTTTAAAAAATATGGAACGTAAGATTATGCACACCATTGCATTAGAAGACAAGATGTTGCTAAGCATGTTTAGTGGGAATGTGGATCACACGAAGGTCAGTATGTGTGACTGCAGTAAAGAGCTCAAAACTTCAGAAGTGCATACCCTTCAGCAGATAACAAGGTCCACACGTGCTCAGAGAAATGGGCTGCTGAAGAGGACAGGAGGCTAGATATTAGGCGGTATACTGACCTGGACGTTCAAGCCGGGGATGCCTTGGAAGAAAAATTAAAAAAAAAAAAAAAAAGTAACCAGGACACCAAAGTCCTCTAGAGTTCTAAGGGCATAACTCAGAGTCTGGCAGATGGGAAGTGGCCAGGCCTGGGAAGAAAGGGCAATACAAGAAGATGATAGAAAAATTCTCTGAAAATGATGGTGGGGAGCCAGAGAAAACCTCTTCCCTTTTTCTCCTGGCCT
>NW_021858286.1:0-983 GCF_006229205.1 Suricata suricatta
TCTCCAGAAGGTGCCTCTCCCCCTGGACCCGAGAGAAACCATTTTCAGAGACAAATTTCATTAACAGAATGTCAAGGTTTCTTCTCCACAGGACGGGGAGCTCTGCCACACAGGGACTGAACTCTTGTATTTCATGCTGCCTTTTCAGGTGCTGCACGCTGAACCTCCTCGTCCCTGATGGAAAAGGAATGTCTGATATTCAGGGGAACAAGCAAATTCTTTAGGCTTTGCAGCCTGCACGCTGAAATGGAGTAGCATGCGCTCACTGCTCCTGCACGACCCCACATCAATCAGACTCCGGGGTTCAGTTTCTTTGCAAGTAGTACCTCCCGACCCCAGAGACATTGAGAGCCATGTCTCTCCACAATCTCTGGCCTCCCAGTATGCTTCCCCACGAAGGAGCCCTTCACTTGGTGAGGAGAGGCGCGTCCTCAGCTGCATTTGCCCCCTGTGCTAGTTCTCCACCAGCCTCATCTGAGGCCCGCAGGGTGCGAACCCACCTGAAATGCGGAGGCTCTCCTCCTGTCTGTCACGAGACGTTCAGAAAGGTGGGCAGCAGGCACACTCCGCTGGACGAGACTCAGCGTCCAGCGTGCCCGAGGAGGAGTGGTCAGTGAGGGACTCTTCCTTCCCTCCTGGCCTTTCGGCCCGCCCAAGGTCACGTGACCGCCCACGTACTCTAATCCCACAGCCATCCCATCAGCCTGAGGCTCCTCCCTTCTAGACACTGGGAACGGAATTGTCGCCGGGGGGCAGTCAGAATTCATCTTGACTCTAGAAAACGGAGGGAGACCTGTCTGTGTATGCCCCTCTCCTTGCTAAGCTGTGGTTCTTGTGTGCCTACACAGAAACTCTCGCAGCTCCTGACCTCATGTAAGTTCATGTTGTTGGGGGCCCCTTCACCATCCTCCATGTCCAGGCTTCTCCTTTTCCCTATGGGGGTGGTGTTTCCGTGACCGATTTCCAGGGTTGCTTTACTGCAC
>NW_021858287.1:0-1942 GCF_006229205.1 Suricata suricatta
TCTTCTTCTTCTTCCTCTTTTGAATGATTTTCTAATTATTTGTGGAGAGAAGGCAAGTTCCACAGCAATTCATTTTTCATGGATAGAACTGAATTTTAAAAATTACCCCCAAAAATCAGAAGCACATTTAATTAAATTAATTAATAACTTCTTGATGCTAACATCAATAATGTCCTCTGTGTTATTGTATGGAATAGTTAGTCACTAAATTACAGGGTTTTCAATCCTTACCAAACCACTAGAATCAAGGGCTTAACTTGGGACAGTCTGTGAGGTCTACCCTGGAGTAGAGGAAGGACAGGCAATGGAATTAAAACAGTGAAACGTTTCAATACTTTTCTAAATTTTGAGAAATTCCAAAATTTGCCAATATTCAGTCTAAAGGGATCAGGTTTGTTATAATATTTATTATAAAATGGAATGTTAATCTCTAACTATAGAACAATACTGGGAGAAAAAAATCTAGGTTTTATTTTCAGTAATCCTCAGGATTTTCTGTCTATTAGCAATGACTAACTTGATTCAAAAATATTAATGTAAATATATAACACTATTTTTATGCAAAGTATGTACTAACTCTTAAATATCTTAGTTTATCCAATGTGTAAATTAATTCCATGATAACATTTAACCCCCCAGAATCCTTTCTGGACTTTTGGAACCCTCAGTGACATAATCTTAAAATCAACCATGGCGGGAAACAGGGAGGGGGTATCTGGGTGGCTCAGTTAAGTGTCCGACTTTGGCTCAGGTCATGATCTCGTGGTTGGTTGGTTCTAGCCCTGCATCAGGCTCTGTGCTGACAGCTCAGAGCCTAGAGCCTGCTGCATATTCTGCATCTCCCTCTCTTTGTCTGCCCCTTTCCTATTCATGCTCTGTATCTCTCTGTCTCTCAAAAATGAATAAAAACATTTAAATTTTTTTAAAAAATATCAACCATTGGGTGGAAGCTGCCTCCATACAGAACGATGAGTAACTTCACTGCCTGCCATGTGGCTGAGCGGGCCGATCAGCTGCAGAAAGAAGCCACTCGCCCATCCTCTGGTGGGGAAATGCCACACTGGCCCTGCTCCCAGCAGGAGCAGATGGCCACCCAAAACCATTCACCCCTTTTTTAGGAGTTCCTATAAGACACTGACTTCAGTTCACACTAAAGCTTATTTTTAAGCAGCTATACATTTCACATAGGACCTTGTAGGAATATTGCCAAAACTGTCTTGACTTAATTATAGATTAAACACATGTTTAGCCCAGTCTGCATATACATTTGTACAATATGAAGTGTCCTGTCTGCCTCTAATAGTTCAAGGGTCTCTCGATTAAGTCTTGATAAAGCAAAATATGACCTAAGTCTATACTGGAAAGGAACTGATTAGTGCACTAACTCGGTTACTTAAAACTAGTATCTGGGTTTGTTTTAAAACAAGTAAGTGGGAGCACTGTAGGTCTCTCCGGGCAAGTACTCTAGCCCATTAGGATATCTGCAGATAAAGTGAAAAACAGGTGACTCCAAGAGTTATGCTGCTTTTTAAAATGATTTTGTCTTTCTTCTTACATTGTTTTCTGCCAACAGTTATCAGACCGTGATGAATTGGCATGATACTATTATTTTTAATCGGTACATAAAATCTTCTTAAAGGATAGTGTTCATATTTTGTATTCCCCACCACCATCCTGTGGTTTTACTTAGTTCAAAAACACATATTTTTTAAAATTATGAAGTATATAAAATGTGCTGAACGGTCACGAAATAGTATCTCTGAGCCCCCTGAGAGCAGTGTTGTGCCACATTCACGAGCTCTTTCTCTGTCTCAGAAAGAAAGTATTAAACAAACGCTAAGGACCCCATCCAGCCGCCAGCCCATCTCCTCCTTCTCTAACTCCCTCACGATCATCACTGTATTTAGTGCCATTGCTGTCTACGGTCCCATTCATGATTTTG
>NW_021858288.1:0-982 GCF_006229205.1 Suricata suricatta
TACATAAATACTTAATAATATTATGTTCTGTGTCAATATTTGACTTGACTTCATTTCTGCCAATATATTGCATCCAAATTAATGTCCTAATTCAGATATAAAAAGTGAAAGCACTGGTGAGAATGCAAACTGGTGCACCCACTCCTAAAAACAGTATGGAGGTTCCTCAAAAAGTTAAAAATAGAACTACCCTATGACCCAGAAATTGCACTAGTAGGTATTTATCCAAAGGATACAGAAATGCTGATCCAAAGGGGCACATGCACCCCAATATTTATAACAACGCTATCAACAATAGCCAAATTATGGGAAGAAACGAGATATCCATTGACTGATGAATGATAAGGAAGATGTGGGGTGTGTGTGTGTGTGTGTGTGTGTGTGTGTGTGTGTCTATATGTATATAGGTACACACACACACATACAATGGAGATATTACAATATATATTACTCGGCACTCAAAAAGAATGAAATCTTGCCATTTGTAATAACGTGGATGGAAATAGAAGGTATTATATTAAGTGAAATAAGTCAGTCAGAGAAAGGGAAATACCATGTGATTTCACTTGTAAGTGGAATTTAAGAAACAAAACAGATGAACATAGGGGAAAGGAAGGAAAAATAAGAGAAAAACAGAGAGGGAGGCAAACCATCAGAGACTCTTAAATACAGAGAACAGACTGAGGGGTACTGGAGGGGCGGCACTTTTTGATGTGAGCACTGGGTGTTATATGTAAGTGATGAATCACTGAATTCTATTCCTGAAGCCATTATTACAGTGTATGTTGACTAACTTGGATTTAAATTTTTTAAAAAATGAATGCACTATGACCTATTTCTAGGTCTCTATAACGTAGCCTTACTAACACATGACGTGTTCTAAAGAGTGCAGGAACTTTCTCTACTGCCTTTACCTCTCCCCATCCTCCTCTACTGACTTATAAAAGGAAAAATAATTTTTAGTTACCTCTTATTTGACCCA
>NW_021858289.1:0-982 GCF_006229205.1 Suricata suricatta
ACGGCCCGGGACCCAGAGGGCGGGGTCGCGGGGCGGGGCGGGGCGGGGCGGGAGGGGCGGTACTGAGGTTCGGGGCTGGCAGGGGCGCGAAAGGGAATCCGCTTCGCCGGAGGAGGTACGAAGAGGGGGCGGAGAAATGCTTCGGTTGGACCCCAGGACTGCTAGGTATCCTGAGTTCAGTTTAGAAGATGGGATAGTTCTGGAATTCTCCTGGAATAAGGGAATTCTGAGAATTTTTTCCAGAACTCGGACGGTATTGGCGGTTTGCTCTAGAGACCGAGGCTTCAGACGCACCTGAGACCTGTGACCCAGAGTGGGCCTTCCTCTGCAGGCTGGCGATTGAGAGGCACCCCATCGCTCCTTCTCCCCAACTCACTGCACCTTCTCCCAGTGTCAGCCCTCAGCGTGAAGCCGGGGTCCACGCCTCGAGGGTCGTCTTTCACCCATTGGTGAGGGGAATAAAGAGAGCGATGCCTCAGTTTACCTGTGCCTAGGTTTACCCTTGGACTTTGCTGTCAGGCCCCAGGCCATCCCTGCCCGGGCCTGGATTTCCCTCTGAGATGCTCAACACAGATCAGGGCTGATAAACTCTCAGTTTCCAAGGTGCTTTGAGATCTTCTGTAAGTAAGAAGTGTGACTAAGGGAGCGCTTAGGGAAGAAAGCCTTTAAGAATAACGAAAATGCTGTGCTCATTTCCTCCAGGCCTCTGGCTCTTTATTATAGCTGACCAAGCACTTTTAAATCATCTGATCCCATAACAAGCTATGAGGGAAGCAGGGTGGGGAGTTTTTACCCCCAAAGTACAAAAGGGAAGCTGAGACTAGGAGGGGACAGTGACTGCCCAACAGCATAGAGGTGGTCAGAAGCAGAGGAACCAAGACCAGCAATCTAGGTCTTGTCTCTGCCTGATCCCTAGGACTAGAAATTGCCCAGGGTCCAGCCATGGGTTCAACAGTGTTAGAAGTTCCTCCATGGGCCCCTT
>NW_021858290.1:0-982 GCF_006229205.1 Suricata suricatta
GAGGCCAGGCCCTTCAAAGTAGTTGCTAGCCTCCTTTGGAAGACTTAGAATCGTGGTGGGTTGTGCAGGATGGCAGCCCCCAGTCTCCAAAGTGCCTTCCTGTACAGCACTGACCCATCCTGGACAGAGAAACTTTCCAGAGCCTCAGGCTCACCTAGGAGGCCATTCTTGCACCCACATGATTAGCTCTGGTGATGTCGGGGCTCCAGATCAGATACAGGAGCTTCTGTGGACGTGCAGATGGGTAGTCACACCATCTCCCATCATTCCAGGAGGGCGAGAGTGGTTGCGGGGTTCCCGATTTGATGAAGTGGAATTTTCCGTTAATTCTGTTGGTCCACAGACAACTTTTCTGGGCTCCCACGCTGGCATAAGCAGTCGGTGGTCCATAGAGAGGATTTTCAATATTAATAGAGAAAGTGTGCCAAGGATGCCCTCCCAGATGCTTCCATGGTATCAAGGGTTGATCCTGCTTCTGGAGGCCGATTTGGAATATTTCAGGATTCTCCTCAGAGACATAAATACTCTGTGAAACAGCAGGAATTACCTTCCTGTGGCGAAACTTTATGGAATATTGTATATTGACACCTACCAAAATAAGTCACAGTAAGAAACGTAATCATGAAATAACAATGAGTGACCATAACAATCATGATAATGTTCATAATCAGGGGAATATGATCATTATATTAATGATACTCATGAGCCTAAAGAGAGAGGAAATCAAAAGACAGCTTTCTCTGAGTGGCATGGTAATGAGGGTGGTTGGAGTCAGCATTCTAGACATAAGAGTGAAATATATTCTATAAAAGAAAGCCAACCTGGGGAGGGCTTGAGTCATCCTGTGTCAACCATGGAAGAAGAGCCTTATGAACAAACGTAAAGGGACATTGTTCTGGCACCCTAAAAATCCATCTTCCTGAAGCGAGCACAGATGGATGATAAGATGTGGGTCCATGCAAGGAAGGTAGGGTGCCCGGTC
>NW_021858291.1:0-982 GCF_006229205.1 Suricata suricatta
TAATAGATTTACCACATGGAAAGTATACAAAACAAAGAACATGTATATTTAAGACGAAATAACATTCTAAGAGAAGTTAATGCTTAACTGTTCATCTTAAAATGGAATAGAAATCATGGAGTTTTGTGACGGCAAACACTTTGTTATATTGGTCGATGTGTCCCAACTTGTAAGATTTTTTTTTTAGTGGTTGTTTGACAAAGACAAATGCTCTTTGAGATAGGTCATCCTGCCTTAGAAATATGGGGGCACTAATCGGATCAGTGCAATTTGGGGTTAATAGAGCCTAGTCCTGTCCCCGACCTCTCCCAGAATGGCGCACTGAACTCCCTCTTCTATTCTCTATGCAATGCCTGAAGCCCTGATGTCATTCCAACTGGAGTTTCATCCAGCTTGCTTTCATAGAAGTTTTGGTCACTCCTTTCAAGCAACTTTGATATTGATAATGTTCTTCATAATGTCAAAGGATTCCCACAATACCTGCTGTCTGCCTTTCCTTACTGTTTATTTAATGATTTTATTAAAGGATTCCAGAACTTACAAACTTAATTTTCATATGCACTGTGATACTTTTTCATCTTCTTATGGGTCTATAATAACTGTTAAGCAACTTTTATCATCTATTAAGGATCTAAATAATTCTCTAAGGGGCACCTGGGTGGCTTAGTTGGTTGAGCATCTGACCAGCTCAAGTCATGATATCAAGGTCCATGAGTTCGAGCCTTAGATTAATGCTCCCATATTTCTAAAGCAGGATGACCTATCTCAAAGAGCATTTGTCTTTGTCAAACAACCACTAAAAAAAAATCTTACAAGTTGGGACACATCAACCAATATAACAAAGTGTTTGCCGTCACAAAACTCCATGATTTCTATTCCATTTTAAGATGAACAGTTAAGCATTAACTTCTCTTAGAATGTTATTTCGTCTTAAATATACATGTTCTTTGTTTTGTATACTTTCCATGTGGTAAATCTATTA
>NW_021858292.1:0-982 GCF_006229205.1 Suricata suricatta
GCTGTTTAGAATCAGGTGTCTGGAAGGCCCACTCTGGGAAAGTGCCCTTTACATGAAGACAGAAAGGCGTCAGGGAAGGGGGCTCCAAGTGGGAGAAGCAGCAAGAGCAGAGGCCCTCCACTGCTTAGTGTGCGTCCAGAGAAATGGAGAGTGGAGTAATGGAGAGACAAGGATCGGGGGATCACGGCAGATAAGATCAAGAGGTCATGAGTGGGCAGGTGGTACCGGGTCCACAGAAGCCACTGAGGGCTTGGCTTTGACTCTGAGTGAGGTGTGTGCCTGGGCGGGTCCTGAGCAGAGGAGGCTAGCCAGGCTGTCCTGGGCTCCTTCCAGCTGCTCCCAGGGGAACAGGCTGTGTGGGGCAGGACAGGAGCAGGGCCATGGCTACTGCACTAGTCTGGACATTGTGAGCAGGCTGGGGAGAAATGGCCGGGGCCTTGACAGATGTAGAAGGACCCATGGGTAATGATGCTGGAGCTCAGGCTTGTCCCCCACATCCAAGTTCTGAAACACCAGCTTGTGCATCACCATTTCCTAGGTGGGGAGACCAGGACACACAGCCAGTAGGCATCTAAGCCACAATGGAGCCCCCATCCCTGGCAGGCCCCTTCCTTTACCTTCCCTCTCCTCTCCCAGCCGGGGCTGAGTTTCCCACATGCTGCAGGTAGGAGGTATCATCTGGAGGTCCTAGAATCCTGGTGCTTTCCACATCCTCCCTGACCCCCATTTTGCAGATGGGAAGACTGAGTCCCCAGAGAGCTAGTAGGTACCTCCGGTCTCCTTCAGCACCCCCAAAGGCAGCAGGACTGAAAGGAAAGCAATGAGTCTCGTGGCAATCAGATCTCAATCCTGGATATGAGGCCCCTACACGACCCGCGTTGCTACCCCACAGCATCCCATGATGCCCAGCGAGAGCCATGTTCCTGAGCAGGGAGGGCGGGAGAGGATGCCTGCTTTGGTGAGAGGAGTAACCCAGTGTGGA
>NW_021858293.1:0-982 GCF_006229205.1 Suricata suricatta
CTCCTACACTGTTGGTGGCAATGTAAACTGGTGCAGCTGCTCTGGAAAACAGTGTGGAGACTCCTCAAAGGCTGTTTTCACGACATCTTTCTTCCAACAGCCTCTTTTGTGCGTCTCTCATGGTCTCCTTGTCTCTCCCTGTCTGTCTCTGTCTCTGTCATATTCCACAGTAGGCAGCTCAGGTGTTAGTTCTGTTCTGCACACTGCAGGGCTCTAGCTGCAGGGTGTTGGAGTCAAGAAAGCTCCTTGCTGTTGAGCAGGGGGGTCTGGGCTGCCTCCTTGCCCCACATCTGCTCCGCTGTGCTGCAGGACTGCAATGCAACTTTTGCAGAATAATCAAAGCAGTAATAGGAACAGTAACCATGATTTGTAATCAAGTAGCAGCTGCCATTTACCGAGAGCTTGAACTCCAGGCACTGGGCTAAGCGCTTTATAGGTCCATGTATTTCCTCCTATCTGCAAGCCTGTGAGTCAGGTATTATCACTCTCTTTCTTCATATCAAGAAACAGAGATATAGAGTCTCTAAAACACTCATCTGTGGCCACAGAAGTAGTAACTAGCAGAACTGAGATTTGAACCCAGGTTCAGCCCCAAAGCTGCCACTCTAAGTCGTCACCCAAACAGAAACAAGGAAGAAAACATAATCGAAAGAGAGTTTTGCGATGCTCAACATCACTCAGCATCAGGGAAACACAAATCAAAACCACACTGAGATACCACCTCACGCCAGTCAGAGTGGCTAAAATGAACAAATCAAGAGACTATAGATGCTGGCGAGGGTGTGGAAAGATGGGCACCCTCCTACACTGTTGGTGGCAATGTAAACTGGTGCAGCCACTCTGGAGAACAGTGTGGAGGTTCCTCAGAAAACTATCCATAGAACTCCCTTATGACCCAGCAATAGCATTGCTGGGGATTTACCCAAGAGAGACAGAGGTGCTGATGCATAGGAGCACATGTACCCCAATGTTCATAGCAGCA
>NW_021858294.1:0-982 GCF_006229205.1 Suricata suricatta
GACGGGAATTCAATGCTGGACGTAGCCATGCCGGCCTCTGAGGGAAGAGGGTCCCAGGCTCCAGAGTGAGGCGTGGAGCAGGGGGAGGCTTTGGGGCAAAGCAATGACATGATCGGACTCACTTCTAGGATTAATCTAGCTGTGAGGAGAGTGGGAAGGGCGGTGGGGCCACCAGCAGGAGGGCTCTGTGGACATGGAGGGGGGAGATTGACCTAATGATCTACTGATGGAACGACAACTTTCTTGACTTGAACCAGAAGAAGAAATGAATGACCCTGATGGAGCTGGTCCCCATGGAGCCCCAAAACCCAAGCCAAGCCAAGCCAAGGCCCCAAAAGAAACAATACAGACACAGGAGCCCAAGAGCGGATGTCTCAGGTTCGCAGTCCTGGGTTTGGGGGGGTGGGCAGGGTTCTGTCTGGGTTTTAGCCTTTGGTCACACAGGCTCGGTAGGCGAGCAGCACCCTATTGCCGTGCCTACGAAGACCTGGATGACTTCTCCCGGAAGTGTTCCCTGGCTCCAGCTCCAGGCTCCACACGTGACCTCCTCTTTCCTCATTAGGTTGTTCTGACGCTTCCATCTGGGGACCACAATGGACCCGGGAGTTATTCCACGAGAGAGGGAGAGCCCCTACCATCGCTTACAAACACACCCACAGAGAGCATTTTGTGGTTTGTTTTACGAGGGTTTTCCCCTGGCAGCCTTCTCAGCCTCTCGGAGAGCCTCATCTTCTCGGGCAAATTCTCGGCGTCCTGTCTCTGCAGTGGTGACCGCTGGGGCCCACGGAGCCTGGCTGGACTGGTGTTTACTGCTGCCCAAACCTCAGCCCAGACGCTGACGCACGTGAATGCGGAGTTGCCTTGGTCTAGAGTCTGCGTGCGGCTGAGCTGGGGGTGGGGGGTGGGGGGCTGGAAGGCCCGGGTTGGGAGGCTGGGGTCTCATCTGAGGCCTGGCTGGGGAGGGAAGCACTTTGGAGAGCAC
>NW_021858295.1:0-982 GCF_006229205.1 Suricata suricatta
TGAAATGAGGCGGTCATGTGAGACATTTATCGAGGTGTCTGGCTCATAGCTGTTTCTCCATAAATAGTACCCGGCATTATTTAATGATAGCCATACCCTGATAGCGCCATCATTGTCATTGTTGTTCTTAGAATTATTACTAGTGCTGGTGAATTCGGGCGGTGGAACACAGGCTGTAAATATTTAATTCTGAAGCTTGTCCCCTCTGCCAGTTGTATAAACACACAAACACGTACACACTCTCTGAGTGCACAAATGCGCACGTGCACACACCCAGCTCTGGTCCTGGGCTCTTACTCTGTGGAGAGTCTCCAAGTCCTCAGCCTCAGTTACAAGAGAGCTAGCTTCAGCTAACCAACACTTGCTGAGGCATCATCTTTCTGACGGGCTCTGCGGTGCGCATGGCACCTTTCCCCTTGCCCACCTTTTTAAAAAATTGAGGTGGGGCGCCTGGGTGGTTCAGCTGGTTAAGTGTCCAACTTCAGCCCAGGTCATGATCTCACAGCTCGTGGGTTCGAGCCCCGCATTGGGCTCTGTGCTGATAACTCAGAGCCTGGAGCCTATTTCAGATTCTCTCTCTCTCTCTCTCTCTCTCTCTCCCTCTCTCCCTCTCTCCCCCTCCCCCATTCATGTTCTGTTTCTCAAAAAAAAATTTAAAACAACAGGTAAAATTCAAGAACATAGAATTCACCCTTGACCGTTTGGAAGTGTGCCAATCCATTGGCATTTAGTACGTTCACAGTGTGGTGCAACCGTCCCTGCTGTCGGGCTCTGACACAGTTTCGTCACCCCCAAAGGAAGCCCGGTACCCAGTACCCATGAGGCAGTCATCCTTCATTCCCCCTGCCCAGCCCTGGCAGCCACTAGCCTGCGTTCTGTCTCTGCAGCTGTACTTTCCATGGTCTCTGGGGCCACGTGTGGAACTTGAACCTTCCCTTCCCTTGGCTGGCGCTCCTCGGTCTTTGCCCTTAGCCAGTTGGCT
>NW_021858296.1:0-982 GCF_006229205.1 Suricata suricatta
AATATGAATCCTGTTCCTTTTTGCCCCTTTACTCATCCTGTTCAGGGGAGAGGGAAAGACCAATCTAAGGGGCAAACTGCCAAAATCAACTGAGCTCTTTCCTTCTTCCTTGAAGAGCTGCCAACATAGTAGGACTTCTTTCCTCCATACTGTGAGTTTTTAGGGTGGTCCTGTGTCATGCTTAATCCTTATACCTAAAATATAGGTAGCATGGGACTTTGTTTATGAGTTAGGTGACACAAGAAAAGATCAAAGTAGATTGAGAAGTTGAGAGGTAGAGATTGCCTAATATCAGTATCACTGGGGAGAAGGGCCGGAGGTTTGATTAAGCCAGCATCAAGGAACATTTACAGGCATGTAACTATTATTTTTAAGGATCTCTACTACATAACAGGGGGCTTTCCATGATTCATTTAAATTACTGTCTCTGCATTTAAAAGACCTATTTTAATAACAAGATGAGACTGACTTTCATTTCTCATATCAGCACATAAACCAGATCAGAGCCAACTTCCAGGCTTTGGGATGACACTTTCCATCTATGTGAATCCTTTGGATTCCTTACACTTGGCAAAATGACAGGCAAGATTTTTTAAAAATTTTTTTAATGTTTTATTTATTTTTGATACAGAGAGAGACAGAGCATGTGAGGGGAAGGGGCAGAGAGAGAAGGAGACAGAACCGGAAGCAGGAAGCAGGCTCCAGGCTCTGAGCCAGCTGTCAGCACAGAGCCCGATGTGGGGCTCAAACCCATGAAACGTTGAGATCTGACCTGAGCTGAAGTCGGAGGCTTAAGCGACTGAGCCACCCAGGCACCCTGACAGGCAAGATTTATAGTCTTGTTCTTTGTGTGACAGGAGTTCTCACTGCTCCTTGAAAAGCATTTCCTGCAATAGTTTAAATGTCTGCTCTGGAATTTTGTTTACTATTAATATATATCACATATCAGGACAATATTTTCTAAACAAGACTAAACATCTTA
>NW_021858297.1:0-982 GCF_006229205.1 Suricata suricatta
TGTATCTCTCCTGCCTCATTTTCTTGTCTCTCCATTTGCATTCGAGCATAAGTGAGAGCAGGAAACTTGAATATATTACTTTTCACTATATCCCTCATGTATAGTGTCTGACTATAGCAAATACTCAATAAATATTAACTGAATGAATGGATGATTACTGTCTCTCAAAATAACCATATAAGATAGGTATGTTTTTTTTATGCTTACAAGAAATGTTTCTTAAAATTGACTAAGCTAAGTACGTGAGTCTCTGGAGTTTGGAGATCATTTGGCATGAATGAATGGTATACTTTCAGCCATTTGCTTTTGATCATGTAGATTTTACCTAATTCTGGGTGAAGTCCTTGGGTAATCATTTCACAAGTAGTACAGACTAGGCATATTTACTAAATCTCATGCAGTTCATTTAGAAAAACTTATTTTAAGAAATAATCTTTTGTAATGCTTAATTTAGTTTAATTTTAATTTTGGGAGAGAGAGAGAAAAAGTAAGAGAGAGAAAACATGCTGAGGAGGGGCAGAGAGAGAAAGGGAGACAGAGGATCCAAAGTGGGCTCTTCACTGACAGCAGAAAGGACAATGCAGGGCTCCAACTCACAAACTGTGAGATCATGAGCTGGCCTGAAGTTGGAGACTTAACCAACTCAGCCACCCAGGTGCCTCCCAAAATAATTTTTAATACATTAAAAAGCAATACTTCAATATCCTTTTTATATTTAAAAGCATAGACAAAAGTAAGATAAACCTGTGTTGTTATTTTCTCCTCACCTCTTCAAATGTTTACTTATTTATTTTGAGAGGAGGAGAGGGGCAGAGAGAGAGGGAGCAAGAGAGAATCCCAAGCAGACTCTGTACTGTCAGCACAGAGCCTGATGCTGGGCTCGATCTCACAAACTGTGAGATCATGACCTGAGCCGAAATCCAGGAGTCAGACATTCTACTGACTAAGCCACCCACGTGCCTCATCTCCTCATCTCTCTAAA
>NW_021858298.1:0-1942 GCF_006229205.1 Suricata suricatta
CAAAATCATGAATGGGACCGTAGACAGCAATGGCACTAAATACAGTGATGATCGTGAGGGAGTTAGAGAAGGAGGAGATGGGCTGGCGGCTGGATGGGGTCCTTAGCGTTTGTTTAATACTTTCTTTCTGAGACAGAGAAAGAGCTCGTGAATGTGGCACGACACTGCTCTCAGGGGGCTCAGAGATACTATTTCGTGACCGTTCAGCACATTTTATATACTTCATAATTTTAAAAAATATGTGTTTTTGAACTAAGTAAAACCACAGGATGGTGGTGGGGAATACAAAATATGAACACTATCCTTTAAGAAGATTTTATGTACCGATTAAAAATAATAGTATCATGCCAATTCATCACGGTCTGATAACTGTTGGCAGAAAACAATGTAAGAAGAAAGACAAAATCATTTTAAAAGGCAGCATAACTCTTGGAGTCACCTGTTTTTCACTTTATCTGCAGATATCCTAATGGGCTAGAGTACTTGCCCGGAGAGACCTACAGTGCTCCCACTTACTTGTTTTAAAACAAACCCAGATACTAGTTTTAAGTAACCGAGTTAGTGCACTAATCAGTTCCTTTCCAGTATAGACTTAGGTCATATTTTGCTTTATCAAGACTTAATCGAGAGACCCTTGAACTATTAGAGGCAGACAGGACACTTCATATTGTACAAATGTATATGCAGACTGGGCTAAACATGTGTTTAATCTATAATTAAGTCAAGACAGTTTTGGCAATATTCCTACAAGGTCCTATGTGAAATGTATAGCTGCTTAAAAATAAGCTTTAGTGTGAACTGAAGTCAGTGTCTTATAGGAACTCCTAAAAAAGGGGTGAATGGTTTTGGGTGGCCATCTGCTCCTGCTGGGAGCAGGGCCAGTGTGGCATTTCCCCACCAGAGGACGGGCGAGTGGCTTCTTTCTGCAGCTGATCGGCCCGCTCAGCCACATGGCAGGCAGTGAAGTTACTCATCGTTCTGTATGGAGGCAGCTTCCACCCAATGGTTGATATTTTTTAAAAAAATTTAAATGTTTTTATTCATTTTTGAGAGACAGAGAGATACAGAGCATGAATAGGAAAGGGGCAGACAAAGAGAGGGAGATGCAGAATATGCAGCAGGCTCTAGGCTCTGAGCTGTCAGCACAGAGCCTGATGCAGGGCTAGAACCAACCAACCACGAGACCATGACCTGAGCCAAAGTCGGACACTTAACTGAGCCACCCAGATACCCCCTCCCTGTTTCCCGCCATGGTTGATTTTAAGATTATGTCACTGAGGGTTCCAAAAGTCCAGAAAGGATTCTGGGGGGTTAAATGTTATCATGGAATTAATTTACACATTGGATAAACTAAGATATTTAAGAGTTAGTACATACTTTGCATAAAAATAGTGTTATATATTTACATTAATATTGTTGAATCAAGTTAGTCATTGCTAATAGACAGAAAATCCTGAGGATTACTGAAAATAAAACCTAGATTTTTTTCTCCCAGTATTGTTCTATAGTTAGAGATTAACATTCCATTTTATAATAAATATTATAACAAACCTGATCCCTTTAGACTGAATATTGGCAAATTTTGGAATTTCTCAAAATTTAGAAAAGTATTGAAACGTTTCACTGTTTTAATTCCATTGCCTGTCCTTCCTCTACTCCAGGGTAGACCTCACAGACTGTCCCAAGTTAAGCCCTTGATTCTAGTGGTTTGGTAAGGATTGAAAACCCTGTAATTTAGTGACTAACTATTCCATACAATAACACAGAGGACACTATTGATGTTAGCATCAAGAAGTTATTAATTAATTTAATTAAATGTGCTTCTGATTTTTGGGGGTAATTTTTAAAATTCAGTTCTATCCATGAAAAATGAATTGCTGTGGAACTTGCCTTCTCTCCACAAATAATTAGAAAATCATTCAAAAGAGGAAGAAGAAGAAGA
>NW_021858299.1:0-982 GCF_006229205.1 Suricata suricatta
GGGGCGCGTGCGGTCGCCCGGTGCCCACGCGGCCCCTCTGTCCCCAGTCGTCTACTACATGGAGGGCCGGGACTCCATGCAGCTCATCTACCGGTGGACCAAGAGCCTGGACCCCAGCCTGAAGAAGGGGCTCTGGGCCCCGGAGGAGGACGCGGTGAGCCTGCTGCTGCGGGGCCAGGGGGCCGACCCTGGCGTCCCTTCCCGAGGGGACCGAACGGTGGGTGCAGGGGTCGCGGCTGTCCGCAGACCCGTCGCCAGTGTGCTCTCCTTTCCCGTAGAAGTTGCTCCGAGCAGTTGCCAAGTACGGGGAGCAGGACTGGTTTAAAATCCGGGAGGAGGTGCCGGGGAGGAGCGACGCCCAGTGCCGAGACCGGTGAGGGGGGCCCCGCCGGGCGAGGGGCGCTTCCAGGCAGGCCGGCGGGTGGGCGTGGGGCCCGTGGCCCAGGGTGGTCTGTGGTGTGGCGTGGGGGCGCTGACCAGTTGGGAAGCCGGGTGGCTGTTTCTTTCAAACAGAAGTGTCCCCGAGCCTGGTGTCCAAGGTGCTCGGCCAGAGCCCGGACGCCAGCCCAGCGCCCTCTGGGCGGCTTCGGCCACCTCGTCTCAGCTCGGGCGTGCTGGCAACGGTCTCTTGAACGTCCCCTGGGCACCGCGCAGCGTGTTCCCTCGGAGGGTACGGGCCTGCGGTGCGGCCCCTCCCCCGCCGGCTGAGGCCACTCGGACACTCGGAGAAGAAACCCTGTTTCACACCACCACCACCATGACGAGGACGGGGCCTCAAGGGGCCATTTCTCCGGAGAGCAAATGAGAAGATGCTCGGCGTCAAACGGCGTGCCGGGCGGTGGTCCTGGAGCCGTTCTGGGGACGAGGCCGTGCTGACGAGGGCCCGGAGGGAGCGCGGCCTGGTGGGGGCGCCGCCGGAGGCAGTGGGGTCCTTGGGAGACGGGGCCAGCACTTGCGTCCCCCGGGGCGCGGGCACAGGAGA
>NW_021858300.1:0-982 GCF_006229205.1 Suricata suricatta
AAACCAATTAGACAAACAGTGATGAAGCCAAGAAAAAAATAAGTCCCAGAGGCTCAGGAGTAAAATCATTGGACCAAAATTTCAGGGAAGGTAAATCTGACCACTTCTGAGTTATCAAAGCACCCTGGTGGCCTTGGGAAAAAACCAGGTGTCCCATTTGCTAAAACCCACATGTCACAAAATGTCCGAAGTTTAACCTCTTTTAGTGGCAATCGTTTTCAAATGATGCTGATCACGTGCTATATGATTCTCCAGGGCGCCAGAGTAACATTCAAATTCAATCCGTTGGGGGTTTTTTGTCTGTAAAATACACTGCCCTGTTCTGCATTGCAAGTATCTCCACTGTCTTACCACATCTCAGAACCCTCAACAGTGGTATGAGTAGTGGATGTAACATATCGACACACATCCTCACACACACACACACACACACACACACACACACACATACATATGCTTATATACAGACATATAAATATACATACATGTGTAATTTTAGTTAAAACTGAAAATAAAAATTAATTGATTTTATCATTTATTAATTTAATTTATATGGCTGCCCCTGGGTGGAAGAAAAGAGCAGCGTGGATTAGTCAAGGATGAAAATGAGACTTTCAGGGAATGTATCTTGGTATAGAGTTTTTACTTCAGAGTGGTGAAAGTCAGTTGCCTGGTTAAATAATAACAATATATAAAGGAAAAAGAAATGCCCCCAAATTGAAAACAAACTCAGTAGCGGCACCTCGTGGCCCAGTTGGTTAAGTATTCAACTCTTGATTTCTGCCTGGGTCAGGATCTCTCAAGACCCGGATCTCATGGTCATGGGATCGAGCCCTGCGTCAGGCTCTGTGCTGACAGCATGGAGCCTGCTTATGATTCCCCCTCTCTCTCTCTTCCTCTCTGCCCCTTCTCCACTCATGTACACTCATGCACACTCATGCACACTCATGCTCCCTCTTTCAAAAATAAATAAAAGTTAAAA
>NW_021858301.1:0-982 GCF_006229205.1 Suricata suricatta
CCCCAGTGTGGTGACCCCCCCGCCACCCCCCCAGGTGTGGTCGTGACCCCTGCTGTCCCTCCCAGGTGTGGTCGTGACCCCCCCCGCCCCCCAGGTGTGGTGACACCTCCCTCCCAGGTGTGCGGGGGTCAGGGACATGCCCACGTCCAAACTCGAAGCCGCTGGAGGTGTGGTGCCACCAAAATGTTAGTGTTTCCTTACGTGTGTCCCCCCCTCTCCCCCGTCTCTCCGTCTCTGCCTCGTCCCTCCCGAACACTTTTATCTCTGGGTCAGAAGAAGAACGGAATCGCCTCCTGTCTCAGTGGGAAAATGCTTCTTGGGGAAGGACATCCAAAACACACCAGAGAGGGCGCCTGGGGGCTCAGTCGGCTCAGGCCATGGGTTCGCGCCCGCGTGCCCACCGCTCAGAGCCCGGAACTTGCTTCGGGTTCTGTGTCTCCCTGTCGGTGTGCCCCTTCCCCCGCATACTCTGTCTCTCTCTCTTTCCCTCTCAAAAATAAATAGACATTTAAAAAAGCATGCACACCAGAGAATAAAGCCCAGGACAGTCGCTCAGGGCATCTCGGTGACGCGGAGGAAGCACTCAGCAAGGCGGGGTCAGGCGCCGCTCACCTGGTTCCGGGCCACATGGATGGGCTCCCTCAGGACGATCCAGGTGACCGACTCGGCCAGCGGAGGAGTGGTGAGGGACCCCGGGTAGGTCCAGTAGTCCCAGCAGGCGGGTAGCAGACAGGACGGCTGGAAGGTGCCCACAGCCGCCCGCGCACCCTGGGGGCCAGGACCGCGGCGGCGTCAGGCCTCGGGCGGGGCCGGGGAGCGCGGGAAGGAAGGGCACGGAGCCCCGTCTGCAGCCCGAGTTTGTGTCCGGGATAAAGATGGGGGGGGAGGGCCCACAGTGGTCACGCTTAGAAGCAGTAACAAGAAAACGTGACCATGCCATGCGGTCCCTGCGGGCAGGGGCCCCACCAGCTGCTTGGGTTTC
>NW_021858302.1:0-982 GCF_006229205.1 Suricata suricatta
ATACTTTCTTTTGTTTTTCTTTTGTAAGTCATACTAGTAGTCTTCATTATCAGGGCATTACTCAAATGTCTTCATTGTTTATTTGCACATTCATTCATTCATTTATTCATTTTTATTTATTCCCCAAGCAATTATGAGCCATCTACATTTGCCGCACACTATTCTTTACTTAAATGGAGTTTGTTTGGCTTTTAAATGAACTTAAGTGAAGACGAAGTTTTCAGACAGCTTAGCACAAGCTGACCTGAGGGGACCAGGAAGGAATTCGTGATGCAGTTTCTATGAGAGCCTCCATCTTGGGCCTGCATCATTGATACAGTATAAAATTTCAATTCCTGAAGCAAACCTTAAAGTGGTCCCTCATTCTTGCTGCAGAAACAGCCTCTCCTTCCTTGAAGCTTTGTCACCTCCTGGTTCCCTGGACAAAGCAGGAGCTTCGTGGGCAGAAGGTTCACGTGCTTTTTTTAAAAATTTTTTAATGTTTTTTATTTATTTTTGAGAGACAGAGAGAGACAGCATGAGCAGGGAGGGACAGAGAGAGAGGGAGACACAGAATCTGAATCAGGCTCCAGGCTCTAAGCTAGCTGTCAGCACAGAGCCCGATGCAGGGCTTGAACCCACGAACCGTGAGATCATGACCTGAGTGGAAGCCGGACACTTAACCATCTGAGCCACCCAGGCGCCCCTGCCCTTTTTTTTTTTTCACGTGTTATTTAAGGACTTAGAACTCCCTGACTGAGCGTCATGCTCGAGGGGCTGTTGTTTGATAGAAGCTACAACTGGCCTTTTATCTCCTCTACTATTTGAATTTTAATTCTGTCGGTTGGCTTAATAATCTTTTTCACAATACTTTTTTTTTCCTTCCAGCACAGACTCAAATATAGAGTCTGGCGTTGCATTTTGGCTCTAGTGTCTCTTTCGCCTCCTTTCCTCTGGAACATTTTCCTAGTCTTTGTCTTTTACGGCATTGGCATTTTTGAAG
>NW_021858303.1:0-982 GCF_006229205.1 Suricata suricatta
ATCTCACGGTTAGTGGCTTTGAGCCCCATGTCAAGTTCTGAGCTGACAACTCAGAGCCTGAAGCCTGCTTCAGATTCTGTGTCTCCCTCTCCTTTTCCCTGCTCCTCCCC
This sequence comes from Suricata suricatta, assembly GCF_006229205.1. NCBI lineage: Eukaryota > Metazoa > Chordata > Mammalia > Carnivora > Herpestidae > Suricata > Suricata suricatta. The sequence continues at coordinate 111 of NW_021858303.1, forward strand.
GCTTATGCTCTCTCTCTCGCTCTTTCTCTCTCTCTCTCACAAAAATAAATAAACCAAAAAAAAAAAAAAAAAAAAAGGAAGTGACCCACTCTAACACAGAGCTTCTTAGCCTACCAGGAGTAGAATTTTTTTTAGCATATTAAACTTTTAGGCTCTCAGCATGGATCCACCACGCCGGTAAAGTCTGTGAGCCCGAGTTTAGGCCCTGGCGAGCCTAAACCTGTAATAAAGCCCTTTAATTTTGCATGCGTGACTCGGTCTCCCTGGCGGTTTCTGGGTTTTGGGGACAATAAAGAAATCTTGGGTACAACATATGGTGCGTTAGCCGGGAATCCTCCCCCCGCAGAGCTCCTGGCACCCCGACACGTTGGGCCTAATCGCCGGCTGGTGAGTGCACTCGTTTCTTGTCTTTCTGTGTGCATCTGTCTGTCTGGGTCTTCGGACCGTCTGGGTCCTTTGGGACCATCGGTTGTCTGACTGATCAGTTTGGTTTGTGGGGTCCCAAAGGAGCCAGGTGGACGCACCATGTTAAAGCTCGGGACCGTGGGATCCAAGAGACGTCTGGACCCACTGACTGGCGGGGCCGGGAGGGGAGTTTTCCGCTTGGCCCGCCCAGGGGACCGGGAGGGGAGTTTTCTGCTTGGTCCACAGTGTTCTGTTGTGTCTGTTTGTGTCTAAAACCCAGAGGGCCAAAGGGAGCAATCGGACTTTGACTCCCTTGGTCCAGAGGGTTTCACTGGTTGCAGCAGGGTAACCCCTTTAGGCACAGGGGAAGACCTGGGCAGGTCTCCTCTAGTCGGACAGACTCCAGAGTATACACGGGTGAGGGACATTTCCGTGGCTCTGGGTGTCAAAATGGCCTGCTGGCAGGG
>NW_021858304.1:0-982 GCF_006229205.1 Suricata suricatta
ATTTCCAACAAATCATTTTGTGGATTTTGACAAACTGATTCTAGGGTTAAAAGATGGTCCACATCATATGTCATCAGAGAAATGAATTTTTTTTTTGTTTATTGATACATTATTTTTAGACCTTAACATAGGCAGTTGTACAAATGCTTCAGGTATGCTTTTTTTTTTTTTAAAATGTGTTCACTAATTGTCAGGTTTAGGGTTCTATATATTTCTATTGGTTTGAAATTTTTAATGTGGTATTCAAAATTTCTTTATCTGTTCCTTGAATGCCTGATCTACATATTTCTGGGAAGTGCTTTAAAAAACCAATTGCTCTCTATGTCAGGTGAATTTTCTTTTATCTTTAAGAAATATACTGCTTTAACCATAAAAATTGGTTTTACCTTAATGTTTATTCTGTTTTATATTAATATTGCTTGACCAGCTTTATTGTGGGTAATTTTACTTTCTACACATGTTTTTTATTACTTAAAATTTAATATTTTTGTTTCATTGCCTTTTGACATTTTTAAACAGACAAAAGATTTTTTATTTTTTCTTATTTAATTTAATTTGAACATCTCTATATTCCAACAAAGAAGTTTAGTCCGTTTATTTTAGGCATGATTACTGATTTGCGGGGGACTAACTTATAACACATTATTTTGTGGTTTATATTTACCATATTTTTCATTGTTTCCTTTTTGTCCTTTTAGTTTATTGAGTTTTTTGTTATTGTTTTTATTTCTATTTATCTCTCTATTAATTTGGAAGTTATACATTCAATGCCTATTTTTGCAATTATCCGTAAATTTTTACCAAGCATAGTTTATTTAATAATATTAAGAATAAATCAATATTTTTATTCTCCTATTGAACAATAGGTTCTTAGAATATTTTAATTCCAATCAACTGCATATTTTGTTATTGTTGTTCAATATTTTACTTCCACTCTGTTTATAATGCTTTCAAGATACTTGATTATTATTATAATTAATAT
>NW_021858305.1:0-982 GCF_006229205.1 Suricata suricatta
AAATCAATGTCAAAGCAGGTGATGGGGAAAGCCAATGAGGTTCTTTTGTTCATATTCCCTTGTTAGGGGGCACAAACTCTCTTCTCATCGGAGCATTGATCTGATAGCACACACTTTCTGCATTTCTTACGTTGGCATACTGAGAGCCGTATGGCACTCTTAGCCTGCCATGGGCTAGACTTGCTTTGGACTAGAAAAAAGAAATCAATAATTCTTCATAAAACTTTTACTTGGGACAGTATTCAGAAGCCTTCTATTTCTGCTGCCTTGATCAAAATGGAAGATTCAGTATGAGACATCCACTCTATTTACTATAAGTTACTGCCCTTAAATTCCTAAATTGATCAAGGAGTGGACAAAAACTTAAGGCAATCACTGAGCCTAAGAAAAGGTCATCAGAATAACTGCTTCTTCTCAAATTATCTCTCTCTGCAATTCGGGTGCCTAATTTACCATTGGGTCGTTTTTTCAATTTCATGGCATAGTCTTTCATTTCTCAGCCTCTAGAGGTGGGTTGAATGATGAGTTCCAGTTCTTCACCCTCCCTTGCCATGGCTTTGTTACAGCCACAATGTATTTCCTGGACTTAAACTTGGGTTCTACAATAAGGCTTGCTGTCATCATTGGCAGGAGGAAAGAAAAGACAGTTCCAACACCTAGACATGAAGATTTCTGTCTGCCAGCTTGCTCCACTGCTATCACTAGGAGAAAAACTTGCCCCTCTAGATGGAGTTAGATGACTGCTTCAGGGGGAAAGACAGACATGTGGAATCCATCTACCCTAGACCTACAGTGAGACGTGGAGCAATTGGACCCCAATTGCACACCAGACACTGCAATTGGACAGTTGACACCCAGATGAGCCCAGCCCAGAGGACCCAACACGCACCTACGCTACATATCCATGAGTTTACTGTGTATGCTAATATGATTTTATGCTGCATTGATGTAACAATAGTTAACACTCTTTGAAAAGAAAATT
>NW_021858306.1:0-982 GCF_006229205.1 Suricata suricatta
AGTTGTTTGAATATCAACTTAATATCAATCTGACTCTATGCTGAGGGGTCAGATCTTTAAAACAGGAAGGCAGAAATTTGTTAATATCAAAATACACTGATGCAAAATTAAAGTTTGCTTTTTCTCTCTGTGAAAAGGACATTTTCTAGATTATTGGTCTGCTCTTAATAAAAAATTGTAAACAAAGTTAAAAAAAAAACAGGAAGGCAGAAGGGAATTTGACCACCTACTTAAAAATTTTTTGAATATGTTCACCTCTCATTCATTTGGACTTGATTTTTTTTTTTTGAAGCTCTAAATCAAGTTCTTTTTTTGAGATGGAAAATAAGTGACAGAGGCAAATCCAAAGCTAGTGACACCTGCACACAATATGCCAGCCTCAGATGGAGTTATCAGAATTTCATCCGCACTGCATTGTGCTGAAATTCTTCTCACCCATCCCTTCCCTGGGATACTCCTGTTGAAGAGCTGCAGTAATAACTACTCTGCCAATTAAGGTGTTCTACCTGGGGCCAGCCAGAGCTTAGTTTGGGGACAAGGTCACTTGCTGGGATGGAGTTGTAGTTCACCAATTACTAGTAGTTCCACTACCTCTTCTAACTTGTCAAATAATGAGGAGACTTTGAAGGCTAAATCCAGCAGTAGCTCCTAGCAGGGTTAATGCAGAGTGAATGACAATGATACCTCAGGAGTGAGAATCTGACAATGTCTGTCAAGCTCTGTTCACAAGGCTGAGGAAGTTCATTGCTACTCAACACTACTTGGGAAAGATATTGGTCTTGATCTTATCAGGGTGGAAGGACCACATTCCTCACTTTGGCAGAAGTTCATTAACTATTTCAGGTCACCCATATAATCTGGGCATGAACTTCATATCCTAATGACAGAAGGCGAGTGTGCTACAGAGGGGCAGCTCAGCCACAAAACCATGTCTCTTGTCTATTCTTGCATCTTGACTCTTTAGTCATTGTTTTTTTTTTTT
>NW_021858307.1:0-982 GCF_006229205.1 Suricata suricatta
GGACCCACAAACTTATGGCCAATAATTTTTGACAGAGCAGGAAAGAATATCCAATGGAATAAAGACAGTCTCTTCAGCAAGTGGTACTGAAGAAACTGGACAGTGACATGCGGAAAAATGAGCCTGGGCCACTTTCTTACATCATGCACAAAAATAAACTCAAAATGGATTAAAGACCTAAATGTAAGACAGCAAGCTAACAAAATCCTTGAGGAGAAAGCAGGCAAGAACCTCTCTGACCTTGGCTGCTGTAACTTCTTACTCAACACATCTCCAGAGGCAAGGGAAACCAAAGCAAACATGAACTATTGGGACTTCATCAAAATAAAAAGCTTCTGCACAGCAAAGGAAAGAATCAGCAAAACTGAAAGGCAACCAACAAAATGGGAGAATATATTTGCAAATAACATATTACATAAAAGGTTAGTATCCACAATCTATAAAGAATTTATCAAACTCAATAGCCAAAAAACAAATAATCCAGGGAAGAAATGGGCAAAAGACATGAATAGACACTTCTCCAAAAAGACATCCAGATGGCCAGCCGACACATGAAAAGTTGCTCAACATCACTCATCATCAGTAAAATACAAGTCAAAACCACAATGAGATACCACCACACACCTGTCAGAATGGCTAACATTGACAACTTAGGCAACAGCAGATGTTGGTGAGGATGCGGAGAAAGAGGATGTCTTTTGCACTGCTGGTGGGAATGCAAACCAGTGCAGCCACTCTGGAAAGCAATATAGAGATTCCTCAAAAAATTAAAAATAGAACTGCCATATGACCCAGTAATTACACAACCAGGTATTTGTCCAAGGGATACAGGTATGCTGTTTTGAAAGGGCACATGCACCCCAATATTTCTAGCAGTGCTATCAACAATAGCCAAAGTATGGAAAGAGCCCAAATGTCCATTGATGAATGAATGGATAAAGAAGATTTGGTAAATCTTCTTTATCCATTCACTATATATATA
>NW_021858308.1:0-982 GCF_006229205.1 Suricata suricatta
CCATCCTCATCTCTGTATTTGCTTCCTATTGCTTCTATACCAATCATCACAAACTTAGCAGCTTAAAGCCACATACATTTATGATCTTACAATAAACATTCAGGTGGTCAGAAATCCAAGGTGGGTCAGTGGGACTGTGTTCCCTTCTGAGGTACTATCAGAGACTATGTTTCCTTGCCTTTTGCAGCTTCCAGAGCCATCCTCATTTTTTGACTGGTGGCCCCATTCTCCACCTTTAAAGACAGCAGTATAGCATCTTCAAACCTCTCTATGACTCTCTGACCCTGCTTCTTCCATCGTCTCTCCTCTCTCTCTGATTCTCTTACGGGGATCTCTGTGATCACACTAGGTGCATTTAGATAATCTGAGACTATTTCTCTATCTCAGGATCCTTCTTTTGGTCATCCAAACACATTCTCGGGGCTCAGGAACTAGAATATGAGCATCTTTGGAACACCTGGGTGGCTCAGTCAGTTAAGCATCTGACTCTTGATTTTGGTTCAGGTTTGAACCTCAGTTTTGAGTTTGAGTTTGAGTTTGAGTTTGAGTTTGAGCCCTGCACTGGGCTCTGTACTTACAGTGGGAAGCCTGCTTAGGATTCTCTGTTTTTCTGTCTCAAAATAAAGAAACAAACTTAAAAAAAGAATGTGGGTATGTTTGGGGGTCATTACTGCCTACAATGACATGGCTCAAGAGGCACAAAACTATCCCGTGCCTTCCTATTAAAGGAAATCTGGGGCACCTGGGTGGCTCAGTAGGTTAGACATCCTACTCTTGATTTCAGCTCAAGCCATGATCCTAAGGTTGTGGGACAGAGCCCCACATCTGGTTCTGCACTGAGAATGGAGCCTGATTAAGATTCTCTCTCTCTCTTTCTCTCTCTCACTCTCTCTCACTCTCTCTCTCTCTTTCTCTCCCCCTCCCTCTCCTTCCCTCTCTCTCTCTCTCTCTCTCTCTCTCTCTCTCTCTCTCTCTCTCTCTC
>NW_021858309.1:0-1942 GCF_006229205.1 Suricata suricatta
GCCCCAAATGTTCACTCTGTGTTTATTTTCATAAGTCCAAAATGATTAAAAGTTAGCCACATATAGAACCAAGGTATAGTCACCGACAGTAACTTTAAATTTTAATACATATTTAGTGGTGGGGGTGCTCTAGTGATTTTATAGTGTGCTTCTAATTTTGTCATGTATTTTATTGTAAGGTACCTGTTTGTTTTATCATGGTTAAGAATAAAATAATTCATTAGAAATAAGAATAAAAAATAACCCAATGAGTACATGGAAAATAATGAAGCAAATCTTTCTTGTGTTAAAAAACATGATAAATTATCTTGAACAATTATTCTTCCATTTTCTCCCTTCATGATAAAAAGATGTAGAAGTTTTCAATCATAATTACTATAGTATTATATTTAGATTAAATCAAAGAAGCACTTATTTTTTTCCTTTGTTTGCCAAACTATGTTCTGCTAAAGAGTTATTGTACATAATATAAATAGATGAATACATGCTATAATGAAATAAGTTTTGGAAATTCTGATTTAAACAAAGGTAAACCCATGTATACTGCTGCAGGGATTTTTAGATGCTTAAAATCTTTATTGGTATTGAATTATCTAAGACAATGCTTTATGCTTCTGTAACTTACTTGATCAGAAATCCTTCCACATCCATGCAAAATATTTTTCTTGCATTTCATGAAATGCAAGAATGCTCGCCTAACAAATCTTAATATGTATGTTGTATCTTCTTAAAATGGTATCCTACCTTTTAAGTGATTCAAGGATTGTCTTTGATAAAGTTATACACTTAACTCTTTTTCCCAATATACACATTAATAAAAAATAACTAAATGCAGTGCTACATAGTTATTTATATAACTGTACAAAATTAAATGAAACTTTTAGGGTATAATAAGATACCTACAAAACTCTTATCTTTTAAATTTTTTGTACTTTTGCTCTATTAATTATTAACATATATCCTGTTGACAAAATACTTCCATTTCATAGGTGAGAAAACTAGAAAACAAAGAGATAAACTGTTGAAGATCTAAACTATGATTCCAAAGAAGAGAGTTGTACATTAGCCCCTGTATCAATTTCTTAAGATCTATTTTATAACAGCAAGGTCAAGTTTATTCTCCATTAGACTTTGTATTGATAAAGTTTGCCTTAAAACTTCAGGAATTTCAAACATGCTGCAAACAAATTAAAATCAATTCTGTAAAATTTGTCAAGCTTGAGTCTTTATTAGAATTACCAATTATCTGTATCATTTGATTGAGAAGACATATGATTCTGTGCACAGCAAGGGGTATGTAAAATCATTAACTGTTTCTCCCTCTAGATATGACAAGTGATGTGTAGACCTAAACTCAGCAGGGACCATCTTTATAAGCATGCCCTGAGGGAATGTAGAACATGCTTGAATGGAATTCTGTTAAATGAGCCTAATATGACCCTCCTTTTCTCCTTCATGTACTTATTCTCTGTAGGCCTTGTATTTGAAATGCTAGCATCAACTTCCATGCCTCCATGCGAAACATAATATGGTACATTACTATTTTTTAAATGAATCTAATAAAAGTAAACATTTAACAGTGAGGAGTGTCAATGATGCAACTCAGTTACCTTTTGAATTTCATAAAGAGCTCTGATATTGGGAAAAGTCAGTTTGCAGTATAAACTGTGATTTTAGCAGGAGCATAGATTTGGGCTACTCTAGAGAGAAATATGATATTTGCTCAGTATCTTCTTTCATAACATACCCTATGTCAATTGTCTGAGAAAGGAAGAAAGTTAAATTGGCCCTCACCCCTGGGAACTTCTTCATGTGAGAGGTTTCCTGGACTATTCAGTTTAAGTCCTTTACCCTAAGCAATTAATCCTGTTCTCACTCTATAGCTCTACTACTCTTCACAAGAGGAGCTGAAGGGAAGGGAAGGGAAGGGAAGGGAAGGGAA
>NW_021858310.1:0-982 GCF_006229205.1 Suricata suricatta
CTCGTAATACAAATTCCAATTCTTTAAAACCTTAAAGACAGCGGGACTGGTGCAGAAAGAGGAATAGGGAGAGAGAGAATCCCAAGCAGGCTCCATGCTATCAGCACATAGCCTGATGTGGGACTGGATCCCACCAGCCATGAGATCATGACTTGAGCCAAAACCAAGAGTCAGACACTTAACCGACGCAATTACCCAGGCATCCTCATGTGCACTGGGGACTTTTAAAGGCCACATCTCCACACTTGCTATTCAAGTGAGTATCAGCAAATATTTGAAAACGAGTTATCTCAAAACTATCTGCTGTGCAAATTTTTTTAAATATATATTTAACATAAATTTAAATACCAAACTTTCTGAACTTTTGTATGGTCCTTTTTCCCCCTTTTTTTCCTTCTCTTTGCATATCATATCCATTTATCCAACCAATACTCCACCAAATAACAGTTACATACTATCTAGTATGAAACCTCTATAAGTATATTTTATTTATTTTAATTACATAGACAGTACATAGGGTTTTACATATCTTATGTCTTTTAAGTGGAATCATTTTCACATCTTTTTTGCTATTCTCAGTGTATAATACTTTATGCAAATATTGGTTCATGTGGAATTATTATTTTTAATGACTGAGTAATACTTAAAAGTGAAAATAGACCACAATTTACTTGGTTATCCTTTCTATAATAGTCATTTGCTTTATTTCCACATTTTCCATTAACTAAAAATTCTTGAATTTAAACTTTTGATACAAATGTAACTATATAATGTTGTTTTATTTCTGTGGAGTAGATATCCTGGTACCAGATATGTATTTGAAAGATAATTTATTTTAATTTAAAATTTATTTTTCTTAATTTTAACAAATATTTACATCATGCTGCTTATTTCCTTGTCTTAAAAACAATTCACATTTTTACAAGAAATTTATGAGTGTCATTTTCCAGTAATCTCCAAAAACAGTAAGACCTAGAGGCTC
>NW_021858311.1:0-982 GCF_006229205.1 Suricata suricatta
AGAACCCACTGAGCAGAAACTGAGAAGATAGAATTTTTTTTATAACATAGGAGCTGAGACTGGACTGACAGGCAGCCGCCATCAGGTCACCAGTAATGACTTTTGTGAATGTATAATCAACCTGCAGAAGACAAAGAGATCTAGGTATAAAGCCATGGGTGCTTCTGAAAAAGCGCATAGCATGTTGTTTTACTTTAAGAGAAATACGTCAAGATGCTGAGATATCCTTTAGGGAAAACGGCTTACATTTTAAAACCTAAGACACAGCCCTCCAACCTGTTATCACCACACCTTCCTCGCTTTCTCACCTCTCGGAAACAATAAATCGTCTCTTCTTTCAGAACCTCGTAGCTTTAACGTCGGCGTCTTTAACCTCAGAATGCCAGCATACTTCTGAGACATTCTTTTAGTAACCCGCTGAAAGGGGAGAATTCATAAGGCAGACATGTTCCCCAAATCCACGGGCTTTGCGAGCAGGAAGGAAAACTCTGTTGTACCCTTGTGGCACCCGTCTACACTGGGACTGGCAACTACTTTTCCAAATCACAGTGGTCCCCCCGTATCCATGGATTCGCTCTCCATGGCTTCGGTTACCTGCACTCACATGTGATCCCAAAGCAGATGATCTTCATTCTGACGTCCTTCCTCCGTCAGAAGGTCACCACTGGTCTCTCTCCATGTCACAGTGTTGTGTTCCTCATCTCACTTTGTCTCATGTAGGCATTTTATCTTCTCACTCGTCCCGGGAAGAGTGAGTCCAGGAACAGTAAGCTATTTTGAGGGGGTGAGGGACCACATTCACATGACTTTTATGATGTATTTTACTATAGTTGCTCAATTTTATTGTCTGCTCTTGTTGTTTATTTCTTACTGTGCCTAATTTATAAATTAAACTCTATCATAAGTACATAGATATAGGAAAAAACATAGTAAATATAAGATTTGATTCTATTTATGGTTTCAAGCATTCACTGGGGGTCTT
>NW_021858312.1:0-982 GCF_006229205.1 Suricata suricatta
CTCTCCCCTTTGCCTCCACTACACCCCTTCATCTCCTTACCAGTTCAAACCCAAAAGCCAGAATGAAGGGCACAGCCTGGGAAAGTTGTTTGGGGTCCTGTGTGCCTTTGACCACGCTGCCTTCTCTCTAGGTCCTCACTTTCCTCCTGTGACTCTTGGTTGCCCCATTATTTCAATAGGGGAAAGGCTGAACTCTGGGCGATGTGTGTGGGTGCAGGGGTAAAGACAGAGAGGGAGACGCAGGGATGCAGGTTTGGACTTGGGCCAAGAAGGAACTTTCCATGTGGCAGGTGGTCCCAGGACAGGGCTCTCACGCTTGAATACAAGCAGAGGTGTTCTGTCTGGGGTTAAGAGGGGCCCCCCTAAGGGTCCTTCTTGTGAGGTGCACCTATGGCACGAGGAATCCTCTCGGGTTTCTTCAGGAGGCTCACCATGGCAATGGCCAGCGAGGCAGGAGCAGCAGGGACTCGGGTTTAAATCCGCGGCCTCTTGGAGGAAAAGGACTCCGTTTACACACGCAGTGTCAGCGGACACTGTGTCAGGGCCCAGTGCAGAGCGCTGAGTGCAGCTGCGAGGTTGCAAGATTTCCAGAGTCAGTTGGTGACTTCGTCCCCTCTTCTGGTGACAGATTATGCAGGAAGAGCTTGTTTTTCAGCTTAAATAAATCATGAGATATGAGCTTGTGGTGGGGAAAGGGTAAATGAGACCACTGCGGACTTTGTTCCCTATGCACCAGCTCCCTGCAGCCTGGCCCTGGGAAAAGGGCCCTCCTGGCCAAGCCTTGGAAACAAATCATTCACAGTGGCTCCTAGGGCTAGGTCATTTGCAGGCAAGAAGTGCTTTCTCCCATCTTACCTGCTCTAGCCTGCTGCATCTGTCCCCCCTCTCGGAAACCAGCCGGCCCTCAGAGGGACTCCTGCTTCCCCACCAGGCTGCTTCCGTCTCCCTTGGCTTCTCCCCCCACAGTTCTCTGTCCCCAGAT
>NW_021858313.1:0-982 GCF_006229205.1 Suricata suricatta
TTTGTATATGGTACTTATCCAACCATTTTCATGGCAGGAATACTAAATATTCTGGGAGTGCTTCAAATTCATGTACTCCAAGTCAATGCTCTCTTGGGTTTGCTTTTATTACTACATAGCTGTGTGGAGTAATAGAGGATGGATTTCTGATTCAATATCCTTTGACAGGTTTAATCTGGGGAAACTTAATTAACGTCTCTGAGCCTCAGTTTCTTTTATTTGTAAAATGGGCATTAGAATATCTGCTTCAAGGGAATGGTTTAAGAAGCAAAGTAGGTAACTGAAAAATGCTGCCTAGCACAACACCTGTCACAAAGTAGGCACGTCATAAAAACTACTCCACACACATCCTACTTTTTGACTGCTGGAACCAATCACTCTAAGGTTAGTGTAACTCTTTTAAAAGATGCAAAGAGATCAAACCTTATTTATGTAGTCATTTTATATATATTCCCTATAGGATTTTGTAAGGTGCATCTTGTTACCTCAGTAACTAGTCTATTTTTCATGTAGTAAATCCTTGCTGTTTGTTAAAGTGGACTATTCTGCTTTCAGTCATATCCTTTATGACCCCAAATCTAGATGTTAACACATTTAAGCTCTGATATCATTTTTTAAATGTTTTATTTATTTTTGATACAGAAGAGACAGAGCATGAGAGGGGGAGGGGCAGAGAGAGAGGGAGACACAGAACTGGAAGCAGGCTCCTGGCTCTGAGCTAGCTGTCAGCACAGAGCCTGATGCGGGGCTCGAACCCACGGACGTGAGATCTGACCTGAGCCAAAGTCGGAGGCTTAACCAACTGAGCCACCCAGGCGCCCCCTGATATCCATTTTATAACTTACTTTTCAATAATTTTAAGGCTCTTTGCTTTGTTCCAAAATCTCTGTTTAAAGTTGCATCTAGGCAAGGGGCAAGATTGCAGAGAAGTAGGGAGCTCTGTGATTTTAGCCTGCCCGCATCTATCAAACTAAGGAGGGAT
>NW_021858314.1:0-982 GCF_006229205.1 Suricata suricatta
ACACAGAAACTACTAGTTCCTACAGTAAGGGAGGAAAAAGAAAACCACATTAAACAACTTATCTAAGGGCACATGTTTTATTAATATGTGAGGCTTCATAAAAGCTCTAGAATAAAACAGACTGTAAAAATAAAGTACCTGTTAACGAGAAATACAACATCAACAAACTACATCTACCTCTCTTATTCTGAAGGTGACAAACACCATTCCTTCTACCTCTGTGAACGCCGTATTGCTTTTTATTAAGACAAAGCAATGCCTTACTAAAACAAACTTCTTCAAAATCTTGATAGGTAAAAATACACTGTTAAACTATATCCAACAATGCCACTTCACTGATACTAAAATAACGCAGAGAATGAGGTCACTGCAGGGGCTCATCAGAAGGTCCCTCTCACGCTCCCTAGCATCTCTGAAGGGATACCGAATTCCCCAAGCTCTACTTCATCTGCATTCTACTGAGTTCTAAGTCACCCTTTTAAAACAGAATAATAAATATTATAATGCAAATCCCTAAGAGGGGATTGTAAACATGGGAACAGGCAAAAATATGCATTTGAAGATAGTTTTCAAAAATCTGCCAAGATTCAAAAGTATTTTAACAGCTTTACTGAGATAAAATTTCTGCACCATAAAAGTCGTCCATCTAAAGTGTACAGGTTCAGTGGTTTTTAGTGACTTACACGGTTGTGCAACTATCAGCAGGCACTCTCTACCCACCTGCACCCCACCACCCCGGCCATAAGCAACCACTAATTTACTTGCTTTCTCTGTGGCTGTGCTTGTGCTGGACATTTTCCATAAAAATGCGATCATATAGTGTGTGGGCTCCCGTGACTGGCTTCTCTCAATGAACACAATGTTCTTGAGGTCAACAGTATTTTGAAGAAGCTGGGGATGCTCATGGGCCCTTCCATTCTTAAGCACCCTCTACAGGTGAGGCAGATGCCAGGTGGGTCACAGTCAGACCCAGGGGGACTTT
>NW_021858315.1:0-982 GCF_006229205.1 Suricata suricatta
GTGACCTGAGCAGAAATCAAGAGTCAGACATTCAGTTGGCTGAGCCACCCAGGTGCCCCAGAATTTCCTTCATTTAAAAAATGTTTTAATGTTTATTATTTTTGAGAGAGAGAGGGAGTGAGTAAGAGAGAGAGAGCATGAAAGAGGGAAGGGCAGAGAGAGACAGGGAGACACAAAATCTGAAGCAGGCCTCAGGCTCTGAGCTGTCAGGACGGAGCCTAATGAAGGGCTTGAACTTGTGAACCATGAGATCATGACTTTAGCTGAAGTCGGAGGCTTAACCGACTGAGCCACCCATGGGCCCCAAATTTGCTTTGTATTTAAGACTGAATCATATTTCATTGTATGTAGGTAACTCATTTTACTTTTCCAATTAACTGTTCTTATAATGGTTTCACATTTTAACAATTGTAAATAATGTTATTATTGTTTCTATGAACCCAGGTGTAGCTCTCCCTGATACTATTTTCAATTCTTTTGAGTATATACCTGAAAGTAGAATTTCTGGATAAGACGGTAATTTCATTTTTAATTCTGGAGGAACTGCCAGCCTGTTTTTCACAGTAGCTGCACCATTTTACATTCCCAGCACAGTGTATAAGGGTTCTTACCAACCCTCCATATTTTCTGATTTTTGATAATGTTAAAATAAAAAAATAAATGGAGGGCAATCTTGAAAATATCTTGAGCAGATAAAACTAGTTTAGTCACACAAATAAAGTTTAATTTATCTTATTTTGCAAGGTTAACTTGCAAAAATGACCCAGGTCATTTTTTGCTTAGTCCTCTGAAAATTTGTTTGAATGCTCCCAGGATACAAAGTGCTTTTTTAGTATGAAAATAACATTTACTAATTACTACTGTGGTAATTTATTGGTTTTACTTCTGTTATTTATGAACTTTGGAAAATAGTAGCCATCCTATTGATGTAAGGTAGTAACATTACAGTTTTGATTTGCATTTCCATAAAGATTAGCATTAT
>NW_021858316.1:0-982 GCF_006229205.1 Suricata suricatta
GCAGTCCGTGGCCATGGTCATTCATTCCTGGTCTTGAAGTTCAGACCTTCAGCAGCTACTTATCCTGCTCCAGGTTTCTTCCCTCTATGTCTGGGCCCTCAAGGCAGACCAGAGTTTGTGGGATCCCTGCATGCTACATAACCACTAGGGACACCCAAGAGCCCCTCCCTCAATGCCTGCTGCCAGTCTGTACTGCCTTAGAAGTGTGGCTTTTGGGTTTCCTCAGAAGCTTTCAGACCTTTGCTTGCACCCCAGTGGAAGCAGGGCATGAGTTTTTTTCTCCTGAGCTGACCGTCTCTCACTGAAGATTTCCAAAGCATCGGTCAGTTTCTAAGTAGCAGAACATTTCAGGTTCAGGTATGAAGAGACACACTCAAGTCTCTTTCTTCCTCTACCATATAGTCTTATTACCCTTCAATAGCAAGCTTTGTAGCTATCATAGAGAGGATGGAAATCTTCTCTACACCCGCAGAGGAAATTCTGTCATCAAAGTCTTTAGATTTGATTGTTATTTGAAAGGAATTTGGAATATTATTTTGTTTCTTGTCCCTATTTAATATTAAAGCCTGGGGCTTTTGTCCACAATCTTATTTTATTTATTTATTTTTAAATGTTTAGTTTTGAGAGACAGAGACACAGAGTGCAAACAGAGGAGGGCAGAGAGAGAGGTAGACAGATTCTGAAGCAGGCTCCAGGCATTGAGCCATCAGCACAGGGCCCTATGCGTAGCTTGAACCCCCAAACGTTGAGATCATGACGTGAGCTGAAGTCGGACACTCAACCAACTGAGCCACCCACGTGCCCCCACAGTCTTATTTTAATTGTCAGATGTTTAATTGTTAGTTCTGCTTGTATTACTTTTGAAATCATCTCAATTGATATGCATTTACTCACTCGTGTAGATAGTTCAAAGTGGTTACATATAAAGTAAAATATGCAGAAACATAAGAAAATAAAAGCTACATTTCAAAAAATGTATTTC
>NW_021858317.1:0-982 GCF_006229205.1 Suricata suricatta
TAAGATCATACCCCTGAAAGTGCCTGCTGCTCAGCCATCCCCCAAATCTTTTCCAAATTCTTTGGGAGGAATCTAGAGAGTTCCTTGTAGAGAAATCTCATTTCCAAGTATGTTGACAATTTAGAAAGAATCAACACTTAGAATGCTTGTACTATGTTCCAAACACTATTCTTGATTTATATTATAATGAGTACATTACATTAACTCATTTCATTTTCACAACATATCTATGAGACAATATTAGTTACTACCTAACTGATGAAGAAGCTGTCCAAGGCCACAAATGAAGTGGTAGAGAAGAGATGCAAACCCAGACAGTCAGCTCTAGAGTTAGCATCTTAATGTTCAAACTATTCTAACAGGTAGAATAACATTGCTAAAAACATTGTCAGGGTCAGGGGCGAGAGTCTTGTGAAAATTGAGCAAAACGAAATGGAAAATAATGCAAGGACAATTTAACATCACTTTCATAGAGTATTTCATTGCATATATGAACCTTAGTTAATATAATCAGTTCTCTATAAATGGACACAGTTTGGGCACTTGCACAGATAATCTATCAGATAAATTGCTGGGTGAATGGATATGAATATTTAAGACTTCAGTATACATTGATAAATTATCTTCCCTTAAAAAAATGAACCAATTTACACATTACAAACAATAAGCCAAAGTCCCTCTTCCCACACATTGTCAAGAGTAGACATCATTAACCTTCAATCTTTGTCAATATGATATGTGAATAATTATTTTTAATTGTTTTAGTTTATATTTTAAGAACTATAAGGTTTATTAATTATCGTTGTATAACAAATTGTCCCCAAACTTAGCAGTTTAGAACAAGTGTTTATTAATCCCATCATTTCTGTAAAAACAGGTAGAAGAAAACAGGGGCTGCTTAGCTGGGAGGCTCCAGCTCAGGGTCTCAGGCAAGCTGTCATTGTCACCTCAAGTCTCAACTGGGGGACAGTCCCCTTCCAAG
>NW_021858318.1:0-982 GCF_006229205.1 Suricata suricatta
CCTCTCCAGACAGGATAAAAGATGTACTACATAAAAAGTAAAATGTGTACTTTTGTTTATTTCTATTCAGAAAATTTGTGTTCTCCCTGTAAAGACACATTTAGAGAAAAAACGAGAGACTGCTCTTGTTTCTACTTTTGGAAATAGAAATTTAGTCTTTAATAGAGTAAAACAACAATGAAGATGCATTTTTCCTGTAGCAAAATAAACACTCTCTAGATCACTTCCAGAGCCTGAGCTACTCTTTGTGAAGAGATGTGAGGAGGCACTGACAGTTTGGGACCACCAAGACCATGTAAGTGGTCTCCTTTGATGGAAACCAGAGCTCTGAGAACATGAGGCGTCCTTGGTGCTCCCCTCCTCCTGAGAACACCTCCCCACCATTTCCTCCACACTCAGCGCAGAGCCTGACACCGGGCTCAGTCTCACCAGCATGAGACCACGCCCTGAGCCCAAAGCAAGAGCCGGAAGCTCCATCGGCTGAGTCACCCGGGTGCCTCTGCATGTGCCGAGTCTTACTGTTTGAGGATGCCGGCAAGATGAAATATATTTAAAAGTATGTCAAGAAATGAGGCCAAATCTCAGAGTCAATTCATTCTGTGAAACAAAAAGTACACACAAAGAAACGCAATCATATTGCATTTTTATGTAAGTGGGATGAGTACAAATTTAAAAACATTCCTCAAACATAGTTTTCTGTTTGGTCTCAATACAAAATAACTATTGCAGAAATACTGTGATTAGATGAAATAGTGTAATGATTATACTCAAGAACCAAGTGACCTTTTTTTTCTCCTTTGTGTACTGATGACAGCAGGAAATGCATGAACCCAGAGAAACCTGCTTTACTGTCTAAGTATCTTTCCTCCTTCAGAGCAGAGCCACTGAGGACAACAGTCCATCAACCCACGAAGCCACTCTCAGGAAATGATGCTCTCACCCTCAAAGTAAGGACTGCTTCTGCTTTCAGAAGAAGCTCGCT
>NW_021858319.1:0-982 GCF_006229205.1 Suricata suricatta
AATAAAAATATAATAAATGCCACTCCTCTGAAAAACTTGCCTGATAATCTTATCCAAAGAGCACTTGGCCTGGTAGATTCTTGGCTTTCAAGGCCACGGTTCTATATAAAGAGTATACTGAAATACATAACATGTGCAGAGCGTTCAGGCTTTTATGACAACAGAGGCATAAATATGGATAACCAAATAAGTATGTAGGCGGAAGCCTCACTGGAAATTCTCTTACATGAAAAATCTGGCTTTGGACTTTGAATATATAATTTATGCTTCAATTTATATGTGCCACCAGCCTTCATGGCTGGAAGATAATTTTTCCTTACGTTAATCTGTTGAAGATTATGCAGAATTCTCTTTACCTCCACGGGGCAGTTCAGGGAGGGGGTCTTTGAGAGGTTTGCTATGGGACAATATTGGTAGAAGAGCACTTGGCAGTGCAGGGAGAGATGTGGCAAATGCAGTAAACGTTGATAGATGACATAGGACCTTGTTTTTAATGCTAAGAAGAGACTTAGATAACTATAATGCTAGAGGCATCTAATCTAGGATTTTTGAGAAGACTGAACATAGTGCTTTTTCTTGGCCTTATTAAATTCTATAACAGAAATTATAACTCTCGGGATATGAGTTTTATCTCTGTTTATATCCCCTGTTGCTATTAATATATGAATAGAAAGAAAATAGAAAATACTGTATGATGAGTAGGGGTCTTTGCTTAAACAATTTTCCATTTTGCAGATGGTTAATTAAAGGCAGTTAATTTGCATGGTTTTTGAGGTTGATAAATAAGTCAAAAATTGATATTTATTTGTTATGCAACCTTACAAATTTTATCTACAAATATTTACTAATTCCTTTTTTATATTCTTGTTGCTCTATTAAAATACAATAATTTGAAGCTTTCTACTATAAGATATTATCTTTAAATACTAAAACCTTTAATCATTATTATTAGTATCAATTTTTGTAAAACCTCAGAGTGAAA
>NW_021858320.1:0-1942 GCF_006229205.1 Suricata suricatta
ATTATTTTCTTTGTTGTGCAGAAGATTTTTGTTTTGAGGAAGTCTCAATAGTTTGTTTTTACTTTTGTTTCCTTTGCCTCAGGAGACATATTTAGTAAGAAGTTACTACAGCGGATATCAAAAAGTTTACTGCCTGTATTCTTTTCTAGGATTTTAATGGTTTCCTGTCTCACATTAGGTCTTTAATCCATTTTGAATTTTGGGGGGGGTTTGTTGTAAAAAAAAGTGGTCCAGTTTTCATTCTTTTGCCATGTTGCTATCCAGTTTGTTGAAAAGACTGTCTTTTTTCCCACTAGATAATCTTTCCTTCTTTGTCAAAGATTAATTGACCATATAGTTATGGGTTCATTTCTGGGTTTTCTATTCTTTTCCATTTATTTATGTATCTATTTTTGGGCCAATACCATACTGTCTTGATCACTACAGCTTTGTAATATAATTGAAGTCCAGAAGTGTGATGCCTCCAGCTTTGCTTTTCTTTTTCAAGGCACACTGCTATTCTTATTAGCTTAGCAGCAGGCATGACTGAGACAGAACTCATGCCTGGGAAGTAGTTGGATCTTCATTCCAGCATACCCTCCCTTAGATAACCCAGCAATTAGCATCCACCTGGAGATGACCCAAGATGCTAAGGAAGAATAATGGGTGAGGACAGTGGAAGCCTAGATTCTGGGTACTGCTGTGTGCTGAATTGTCTTGTACACATCACGAATCTCCAATTCCTTCATTAGTAAAATGGAGATGATATTGATCCACCTCGTCTGTCCCTCAGGGTTGTATTAGGTCATATGGAGAAAGTTAATTCTTGATAGTCATAAAGAATAGTGTTTTAAAAAAATAATGCAAGCATCCATTTATTCAACAAGTATTTACCAAGTAGACATTATGCATTTGGTATTGTTAGAGGTAGAGGTCTAGGGATAGATTAAATCCCTATCCTCATTAAATTATTATTTTATTGTGAGATTTAGCCAGTTGATGAATTATAGCATAGTGCTGTAAGTGTTGAGATAAGAAAGAACAGAAACATCAAATCAAGTCTGAGGGGAGGTTGACATGGCAATAAGTGATATTGCAAGGGAAAGGAAGAGAAAAGATGCAGGAAAAGAAAAAACCTTGAGTAGAGATTATGTGGTAAAATCCAAGGGCGTGTTTTGTGGGAGTGAATGTTTAAAAAAAAGACCAAAAAAAAAAAGATTTTCATGTGGCTGTCAAGTCATCCAGCTAATCTGTGGGAATATGAATCAGGAAGCTGAGAGGGAAAAAAATACAAACTCCAGTCTGGATGACCAAATTTTGGAAGACAAAAGAATGAGCCCTGGGAAAGTCTACACCACTTAAAGAGATTTGCCTCCAAGTATTTTGCCAAATGTGGTATCTGGAGGAGAACCTTGGATATACCCCAAATGCCAGAGACTATTGCAATAGTCCATACTGGGGTGTGGAATGAAGACTCT
The DNA here is from genome assembly GCF_006229205.1 of Suricata suricatta. NCBI lineage: Eukaryota > Metazoa > Chordata > Mammalia > Carnivora > Herpestidae > Suricata > Suricata suricatta. The sequence goes on from NW_021858320.1 coordinate 1,458, forward strand.
GTCTGGAATCTGATGGATTAGGAACCCAGCCTGGGAAGACATGGAATGCATGAGACCCATGTCAAGAAATCATGAGGAGGATGTTTCAAAAGTACAGGCTTGTAGGCTCTTCTGCAGGGTGTCTGGTCTCAAGATGAAGATCTAACATGTCCAGGTTTTGAGATTCAAGCACGCTTTTATGGCTCAAACAGGAACTTTTTGCCTACCAGAAATGCAATGGGTGGCAGAGTCAGGCTCTGACCAAGAATCAGTGGTTCCTTGATACTCTGATAAACTGAAAAAGGAAGATCTAAATTTTGATTTTTGGACCATAAAGTTTGTGTTTCTTACTGCAAAATTATTTCACCTCTTGCTTAGATGAAACAGTTATGTTTTAGAAAGACCCAAGAAGATTCTTTGGATTAATTGGGAAAATTAGTTGAATTTTAGGAAACTGTCAATACCACTATATTGTTTTTTTCTTTATGTCATATATGCTCAATTAA
>NW_021858321.1:0-982 GCF_006229205.1 Suricata suricatta
GCGTGTGTGTGCACGCGCACGTACGTGTGCACACGTGTGCATGTGCTCTCAAAAGAAATAAACTTTAGAAAAAAATTAACGTAGAAAATCATTAAAAAATGTTTCATCTACTCCTTCATATAAACTTAAGTTTTTACTAATGTTTTTATCTAAGAGATGTCAGAGAACTTTTTCTGTAAAGGAAGGGCCAGATAATAAAGATTTTTGAGTTTTGCAGGCCATACATTTTCTGCTGCAACTACCCCACTCTGCCATTATGGTGGGAAAGCGGCCATTGATATGTAAATGAAGGGGTGTGGCCAATGTGCTGAACGTTTTGAGTTTTTCTTGCGAAAACCACCCATAATTCAAAGTCTACCAGTTTCTAGTTTGTTTCTTTAAAGTGAAATGAGGGGTGCTTCGCTGGCTCTGTCAGTAGAGCTTGCAGTTCTTGATCTCAAGACTGTGGATTCGAGCTCCATGTTGGGTGTAGAGATTACTTTTAAAAAATGATAAAGTGAAATGAGAACTTAGATGCTCATCAAGCAGTCTTAGGGCAAACTCTTGCTGAATTTGTATGACTTTCCCTGCTTCTTTGAAGTAGGCCTTTGCAGACATCCCTCAAGTCTTTCTTAAGCATTCGCCTTAGGTTTTTATAGAAATAACTCTTTTCTGTTGGCAGTAATATTTCACTGATATTTATATAATGGATATTAATTTATGTAATTACACTAGTAAGTAAAACGTGCATAAATGCGTCTGGTAACAATCACAGCTGAGTCTTGAAGCTGGTGAGAGCCCACTCGCACAGTCACTGTGGGGCAGTGGCTGTGAATACTCCGCTTGCTGTGGGGACCATGAAGCCAATAAGTTAGTTAGGTAGGTAGTTGAGAAGGCTTCTGTTGTATTTACTTTGCAAAGGTGGGTTTTTTTGTGTTTTGTTTTTTTGTTAGAGAACTTATAGAAATGCTGGCAATTTCAAGAAACCAGAAGTTGTTGCCGC
>NW_021858322.1:0-982 GCF_006229205.1 Suricata suricatta
TTTCCACTTGTTCCTCCCATATTATTGTGGTTTCCATTTCCTATGGGAGTTGTATTTTCATGTATGTAAAACCATCTGTGAAAGAAGGTGTGACTTTGAGCAAAGGTATAGCAGTACTTAATACGTCTGTTGCTCCCATGCTGAATCCCTTTATTCACACTCTAAGGAACCAGCAGGTAAAACAGGCCTTCAAGGACTTCACCAGAAAAATGTTACCAAACAAGCACCAATAGTTATGAAATCTGTAGCTGAAACTGCAAATAAACCACATGCAATTATGAATCATTGTTCTAGGTGGTAGGTATACACAAGGATATGAAAAGTTCTTGCCATTGTAGCACTTAACTTCTAGTGAGGGGACACACACATTGAACAGGCAACATAATAGGAAAGTGAATTTCCTAGCACTTGAGTAAATGACAAGTACTGTGCGGAAAGACATTGAAATACTTTAGAAAAGGAGAGTAGAACTCAAACTAAACAAGATGCTCCAAGATTTCAGTCATTTTAGAGCTCCTTTTCATTTCATTTTTCTTTATTCAAACATATTTGTCTAGACTCTCTACCTGTTGTCTTTCCTGTACAGTCATCTGTTTCGCACATGTCAAACAGAGGGAGACTGTGAGGTATGGCTCTAAATAAGCACTGTTCTTCACTTTCAAAAGATAAGTAGCAAGATGCAGATTACCTCTCCAAATTCTACTTAAAGAGAAATGATCAGATAAAATGCACAGCAATCCACTGGTAATGGATGGATTGGAACCTAACTTTAAGGCTCAGAAAACTATCCTTAATGATTATTTCTAGCAATGAACTGTCTCCTCCCCACTCTTGTTCCTTTATGCTATTGAGTTGGATACTCAAAATCTGTATGAGGAAATAAAAAGCTGATAAACAATGATCTTCTACTGTGAAAATGGTTTCTTTCAAGTTGTCAGGTCTGCTCAATCAGAATATTTACCTATGTCTTTTGAGATTATAC
>NW_021858323.1:0-982 GCF_006229205.1 Suricata suricatta
CCATCCTCATCTCTGTATTTGCTTCCTATTGCTTCTATACCAATCATCACAAACTTAGCAGCTTAAAGCCACATACATTTATGATCTTACAATAAACATTCAGGTGGTCAGAAATCCAAGGTGGGTCAGTGGGACTGTGTTCCCTTCTGAGGTACTATCAGAGACTATGTTTCCTTGCCTTTTGCAGCTTCCAGAGCCACCCTCATTTTTTGACTGGTGGCCCCATTCTCCACCTTTAAAGACAGCAGTATAGCATCTTCAAACCTCTCTATGACTCTCTGACCCTGCTTCTTCCATCGTCTCTCCTCTCTCTCTGATTCTCTTACGGGGATCTCTGTGATCACACTAGGTGCATTTAGATAATCTGAGACTATTTCTCTATCTCAGGATCCTTCTTTTGGTCATCCAAACACATTCTCGGGGCTCAGGAACTAGAATATGAGCATCTTTGGAACACCTGGGTGGCTCAGTCAGTTAAGCATCTGACTCTTGATTTTGGTTCAGGTTTGAACCTGAGTTTTGAGTTTGAGTTTGAGTTTGAGTTTGAGTTTGAGCCCTGCACTGGGCTCTGTACTTACAGTGGGAAGCCTGCTTAGGATTCTCTGTTTTTCTGTCTCAAAATAAAGAAACAAACTTAAAAAAAGAATGTGGGTATGTTTGGGGGTCATTACTGCCTACAATGACATGGCTCAAGAGGCACAAAACTATCCCGTGCCTTCCTATTAAAGGAAATCTGGGGCACCTGGGTGGCTCAGTAGGTTAGACATCCTACTCTTGATTTCAGCTCAAGCCATGATCCTCAGGTTGTGGGACAGAGCCCCACATCTGGTTCTGCACTGAGAATGGAGCCTGATTAAGATTCTCTCTCTCTCTTTCTCTCTCTCACTCTCTCTCACTCTCTCTCTCTCTTTCTCTCCCCCTCCCTCTCCTTCCCTCTCTCTCTCTCTCTCTCTCTCTCTCTCTCTCTCTCTCTCTCTCTCTC
>NW_021858324.1:0-982 GCF_006229205.1 Suricata suricatta
AATTTTTTTGTTTATTTATTTTTGAGACAGAGAAAGACAGAGTGCAAATAAGGGAAGAGCAGAGGGAGAGAGAGATACACAGAATCTGAAACAGGCTCCAGGCTCTGAGCTGTCAGCACAGAACCCAATGTGGGGCTCCAACTCACTAACCATGAGATCATGACCTGAGCTGAAGAAGTCAGCTGCTTAACCGACTGAGCCACCCAGGCGCCCCTATGAAGAAATCTTAAAACTCAGTAAGAAAACAAAGTAATCAAATTTCTAAAATAGGCAAGAGATTTGAATAGACAAGTTACCAAAGAGGATATACAGATGGCAAATGAGCACATTCGAAGATGCTCAACATCATTAGCTATTAGAAAATGCAAATTAGGTGTGCCTGGTGGCTCAGTCAATTGAGCAGCCAACTTCAGCTCAGGTCATGATCTTGTAGTCTGTGAGTTCAAGCCCTGTATTGGGCTCTGTGTTGACAGCTCAGAGCCTGAAGCCTGTTTTAGGTTCTGTATCTCCCTCTCTCACTGCCCCTCCCCTGCTCATACACTGTCTCTCTCTCTCTCAAAAATAAATAAACATTAAAATTTTGAAAAAAAAGAAAATGCAAATTAAATCACAATAACATACTGCTACACACTCACTAGACTGTCTACAATTTATTTTTTTTTTTAATGTTTATTTTTGAGAGACAGAGAGAAGGAGACAGCATGAGTGGGGGAGGGGCAGAGAGAGGGAGACAGAATCTGAAGCAGGCTCCTGACTCTGAGCTGTCAGCACAGAGCTCTACACGGGGCTCAGACTCACAAGCCTTGAGATCATGACCTGAGCCGTAGTTGGATGCTCAACGGTCTGAGCCACCCCAGGGCCCCTAGAATGTCTAAAATTTATTTTTTTTTCAGTTGTTATATATTTTGAGAGAGCACACGAACAGGGGAGGGACAGAGAGAGAGGAAGACACCAAATCTGAAGCAGGCTCCAGGCTCTGAGC
>NW_021858325.1:0-982 GCF_006229205.1 Suricata suricatta
CTGCCCTTTGTCTTTTTTCCCTCCCCCTTTTGGTTTGCCTGTTTTTTTCATTTGTTTGTACATTTGTGTGCTTTTGTTCCCTCTTTGTTTGTCTGTCTGTGTTCTGTTCCAGGGCTACCTCAAGAAACAAGCCAACGTACACATGGTGGAGAGTCCCAAATATCACTACGAGTAGGGAAATAAAATAAGCAAAGGCACAACAAGAGAGACCAAGGGAATCCATTGAAAGAACACTTCCTGAATAGACAGGTCCTGGAGAGTAAATGAGCCTCCTTTAATATAGCAATACTCACTGGTGCAGAGCACATATCAAGCTTTCTAAACTGACAGGAGATAGATAACTAGCCAAAATGATGAAACAAAAGAACTCTCCTCTAAAGAAATTCCAGGAAGTAGTCTCAGCTACCGAATAGGTCAAAACGGATCTAAGCAACATAACTGAGTAGAATTTAGGACCATTGCCATAAAATTAACTGCTGGGCTTGAAAAAGGCATGGAAGACATCAGAGAAGCTTTGCTACCGAGACTATGCACCTTAAAAATAGTTCTGATCAATGAAAAAATGCTATAAATGAGGTGCATAATAAAATGAAGGGAACCGCTGCACGAACCGAAGATACAGGGAAAAGAATCAGTGGAAGAAAACAGACCCTGAAATCCAAGAAGCACAGAGAACCCCCTCAGATGTAACTTGAATCTGTCTTCTGAACAATATATCAGAATGAAACTCGCAAAATATAAGGTTAAAGAGAATTCTGAAAGCAGCCTCGGATAAAAGGGCAAAGGAAAACATATCAAAGTAGTTGCAGACCTATCTACTGAAAATTGGCAGGCCACAAAGGATTGGCAGAGAATCTTCAATGTGATAAACAGGAAAAATATGCAGCCAAGAATCCTTTAGCCAGCAAGCCTGCATTCAGAATAGGAGAGATAAAGGTTTTCCCAAATAAACAATAATTGAATGAATTCACTACCACTAAAC
>NW_021858326.1:0-982 GCF_006229205.1 Suricata suricatta
GGCGGTTTGTGAGATGCTGTTTCCTCGCTGTCACGGAGCCACCGGAGCTGCCACGGAACTCCCGGCCAGTGTGAGGAGTCTTGCTTTCTTGACCCATGTTTTCTAATTTTCTCTCTTTGGTCATTTTCGTGAGCTCTGACCTGCACATGTAGAGCTTTGTTGTACTGCTGACCGTGAGCAAAGAAATGCCGTTAGGCTAGCGTGTGAGTCATAGCAGTGCTGCCGTGTGTGTGTGTGTGCGTGCATGTGTGTGCGTGCACGTGTGCGTGCGTGAGTGGTCCTGCGTCTTAGTGGGAATCGCTGCGGACAAACATGTAGTATTCTGTATGTGAGAGGTGGTCAGAGTGTCAGGCTTACCTGCCAGCTCTTGAAATGTCTGTGTCCCAACCCACAGCGCTGACCGTGTCCCTGGCCATGTGCCCTCTACCTCTGGAGCCACCCCCCTCTCCCTCGGCCTTCGCTGTTCCAGCTTTTAGGCTCGGCATCCTTTGTCAAGTATCCAACACTGTTAAGAGTCTGTGCCTTTAGTTTTTCTTGGTTATATGACTAATACCTTTAGACATTTTTAGGAAGAAGGAATATATTTTGGGACATGTTCAGTAGGCCCCTTAAAGACAAAAATAATGAATAATACAAATGTGACATTCATTTTTTTAATTTATTAAAATTTTTTAATGTTTATTTATTTATAGAGAGAAAGAGAGAGAGTATAAGCAGGGGAGGAGCAGAGAGAGGGGGAGAGAGACACAGAATCCGAAGCAGCTCCAGACTCCGAGCTGTCAGCACAGAGCCTGGCATGGGCTCGAACCCACAGACTGTGAGATCATGACCTGAGCTGAAGTCAGACACCTAACCGATGGAGGCACCCAGGTACCCCCCAAATGTAAACATTTAAAAATAAAGCTTGGCATAAAGTCTAAAAATGGGGGGAAAAGAATATCTTTTCAACGATTGGTTGAATATATGCAAAGACATGAACTGT
>NW_021858327.1:0-982 GCF_006229205.1 Suricata suricatta
GGTGGAGGGCACTTAAGGGGAAGAGCACTGGGTGTTGTATGGAAAACAATTTGACAATAATATATTATGGGAAAAATAAATAAATAAATAAATAAACTTAAAAAAGGAGTTTACTGCCTTTTATTACTGCATAATATTTGTTATATAAATATAACATAATTATTTTCCTATTCAAATATTGATGTGTATTTTGTCTGTTTCCAGTTTGGGACTATTACAAATAATATTGCTATAAATGTTCACGTACAATGAATTCACATACAATGAATAAGAAAATACTTTACTTACTCATAGGTAAAAGTCTAGGGATGTAGTGATGGTAGACACCTGTTTAACTTTTTGAGACATTGTCAAAGTTTCCAATGTAGTTGTCAGTCAACATTCCCACTGTCAACATGTGACAATTCAAGCTTCTTCAAATCCTCTCCAATATTTGGTATTGTCATCTTTCTGTTTCAGTCATTCTAATAAATGTGTAGTAGTATTTCTTACTTTACATTTCCCTAATGACTAATAATATTGACCATCTTTTTTTTTCCCCACAAAGAGAGAGAGAGGGAGAAGTACAGAAAGAGATGGAGAGAGAGAATCTTAAGCAGGCTTCATACTCAACACAGAGCCTGATATGGGGCTCAATCCTGTGACCCTGGGATCATGACCTGAGCTGAAATTGAGAGTCAGAAGCTCAGACAACTGAGCCACCTGGGTGCCCCACTGACCATATTTTTTATGTTTATTTGCCATCTGTGAATTCCAGAGTGTGCTCAAGGCTTTTGCCTGCTATTTTTTTGCATTATCGAATTCTGATTTTTAAGTTTTGAAACTTTGTATATTCTAGATACAACTCCCGTATCAGATGTATCCTGTGAAGTGATTTTCTCCCAATCTGTGGTCTGTCTTTCCCTTCTCTGCACATTGTCTATAATGTATAAAGAATTTCTTCATCTGGACAAAATCTAATGTATCAAGTTTTTCTCTTGTG
>NW_021858328.1:0-982 GCF_006229205.1 Suricata suricatta
ACCCGGAGCAAAACAAAGATATTAGAAGTTGTAGAGACTCTAGATCCATAGGAATTCTAGTCTAGCCAGAGGGGAAGCACCAGGAATTCTGGTCAGACAATAGAAAGGCGCCAGGACCCCGGAATAAGGACCAGGCTCTACAGAAAGGGTTACTCTACTGCTGCCCTATCAAATGATCAAAGCCTAAAACCAAGCCTTAACAACACTAAGGAGAAGCATCAGAAAATTAACTGCCTGGGGGCACCTGGGTGGCTCAGTCAGTTAAGTGTCTGGCTTCGGCTCAGGTCATGATCTCGCAGTCTGTGGGTTCGAGCTCTGCGTCGGGCTCTGTGCTGACAGCTAGCTCAGAGCCTGGGGCCTGTCTTCGAATTCTGTATCTACCTCTCTTTCTGATCCTCCCTTGGTCACACTGTATCTCTCTCTCAAAAATAAATAAATTTAAAAAATGGAAAGAAAATTAACTGCCGGCCAGAACAAAAACAAAAGTCAGTATTGAACCCATTAAAGGAAGACAATATAATTCAGGATCCCTTTCAGAGTATCAATTGCACCCTCTGCGAACAAGCAAAAATTACCAGAAATGTGGAGAAGAACGAAAATGTGACCCAAATTCAGGAGAAAACAGGAGTCAATACAAAACAGCCCTGAAATGTCCCAGATGTGGAATTAGCAAAGACTTTAAAGCCGCTATTATAAATATTTCATGGATTTAAAGGGAATTATGATCTCAGTAGATGAAGATGGGGAATCTAAGCATATAAACGGAAACTATAAAAAAGGAACCAAATGGAAATTCTAGAATGGAAGAGCACGTTATCTAAAATGAAAAATAAAGCGGGGCAGAAAAAAGAAATTGTTGAAATGTCCCAAATCAACTAAGAGATCGAAGAAGCTCAATGAATCCCCCAAAAAATAAGCCCAAAGAAAACCAACCACACATGAATGCATCACAGTCAAGCTGCTGAAAGTTAAAGATCAAGAA
>NW_021858329.1:0-982 GCF_006229205.1 Suricata suricatta
GACCTCCCTTCCGCCTCCCTTGTCACTGCCCAGACGTTGGGATCAGGGTTGGTAGGAGCTGCAAGAAAGGGCCCTGTTTGCTGTCGCCAGGCCTCCCTCCCTGGGAGAAGCCAAATGTACAAATACCGTGTGACTTGTGGGTTTGGCTAGTATGAACCCAAGGGAAGCGGAAACATCTAGAAATCTAGCCCCAGAAGGGAACTTAGAAACCATAGATCCACTCTCCTCTCTTTCTCTCACTCTGTTTTTTCCACCCTCCCTTCTGTCCCCTGAGCCCACTGGGCACACTCCTACCCCAGGGCCTTTGCATTTGCTGGGCCTTCTGTCTGGAACCCAATTTAACTCCTTTCTGGCCTGGCTCAGATGTCACCTTCTCAGTAAGGCCTTTCTTTTCAGCTGCAAATCCCGGCCAGCAGTTCTGCTCCCGTTTTTATTTTATGTTTTCCCTTAGGACTTACCGTGTCCAGCTGTCTTATTCCCGTGTTTACTGTCTTCCTCGAGGCTCCGGAACGCCAGCTTCGTGGGAACAGGCCTTTCTGGCTATTTGGCTTCCTGCGAGCTATCCAATGCTGGCCTCACAAGAGATGCTCAACACATACGTGTCGAGCAAATCGATGTCCCAGAGCCTCCCATTTTACAGGTGAGCACATCAAGGGCCAGCAGAGCAAGGGACTTGCTCATGTCCATGCAGTCGGCTGAAGTCTGCACTGTCCTGGGGCCGATGTAACAAATCTGGGATCATCAAACAAGAGAAATGTGTTCTCTCGGTGTTCTGGAGGCCGCAGTATGAAATCGGGGCCTCCTTCCGAAGGCTCTAGGAGGTGATGCTTCTCACCTCCTCCAGCTTCTGCGCTTCCGGCATTCCTGGGCTTGAAACTGCTTCCCGCCCCGTCCTCACGTGCCTTCTCCGTGCCCCTGTGTCCCTCTCCTTGTAAGGACACCAGTCACAGGACCTAGGGCCCACCCCAGCTCCAGGATGACC
>NW_021858330.1:0-982 GCF_006229205.1 Suricata suricatta
AAAAAAAAAAAGAAAAGGAACCCAGAAATGAACTCACACCTCTGTGGTCAGTCAAACCTCAGCAAAGCAGGAAAGACTATCCAATTGAAAAAAAAATAGCCTTGGGGTGGCTGGGTGTCCCAGTCACTGAAGCATCTGATTGTGGATTCAGCTCAGGTCAAGATCTCAGGATTCATGGGTTCAAACCCTGTGTCAGGCTCTGGGATTCTCTCTCCATTACACTCTGTCACTCCTCCCTTCCTCCTTCCCTCTCTCTCTTTCTGTCTCTATATATCAAAAATAAAATTAAAAATATAAAAAAAGTCTCTATTTTTGGAAAAACTAGATAGCAACCTGCAAAACAGAACAAAAACAACAATGGACCACCTTCTTACAACATACATGAGAATGAATTCCAAATGGATAAAGACCTATGTGTGAAGCCTGGAACCATAAAAAGCCAAGAGGAAAACAGAAACAGTATCTTACATGACATTGCCTGTACACACTTCTTTGTCGATAAGGGAAACACAAGCACAAATAATGTGACCTCATAAAAATGAAAAGCTTCTGTCACCAAGGAAACAATCAACAAAACTGAAATGCAAGCTACAGAATGATACTTTCAGACAACAGCTGATAAAGGGTTATTGTCCAAAATATATAAAGTTATACAGTACCCCAAAAATGACAAATCTGATTAAAACTGGACAGAGACAGGAAGAGACATTTCCCAAAGAAGACAGCCAACCAGCCAAGAGACACAGGTAAAGATGCGCAACAACACAGATCATCAGGGAAATATACTTCAAAAGTACAATGAGAGAACACCTCACATCCGTCAGAACGACTAAAAATCGATGAATAATGGGGCGCCTGGGTGGCTCAGTCGGTTAAGCCTCCGGCTTCGGCTCAGGTCAGATCTCACGTTCATGGGTTCGAGCCCCACGTCAGGCTCTGTGCTGACAGCTAGCTCAGAGCCTGGAGCTGCTTCCGGTTCTGT
>NW_021858331.1:0-145 GCF_006229205.1 Suricata suricatta
GCTGTATTCCGGATTCTGACCTCCACATCTCCCTTTCCAGTGCTGGCACCGCTACGAACCACGTGACAGAGGACGGCAGCTTGCAGGTCTCACCCTGTTTCCCTTGTGCACAGTCTTTCTCTTTCTCATATACACATGCACGTGC
>NW_021858331.1:245-2848 GCF_006229205.1 Suricata suricatta
GGGTGGGCCGTGCAGGTTGGTTTTGGGGGGGTCTGAGAGATCACTCAGGGTCTGAGGGGTCGGGCTGATGGTGGTGTTTAGATCTCACCACGATCAGCAGTGCTTCTCTCTCCTTGGAGGAGAGCAGGGGGGCGGTGCCGGGGCCCTGGGGCCGGAGGTGCCTGGCGCCATCCCCCTTCCTCAGCTGCCCGCCCCTGTGGTCCAAGTGGTCAGGCTTCGGTGCCTGCCTGTTCTGTAGGGTTCACATTGCAGTCTGGGGACAGGTGAGTGCCTGAGACCGGCCGCCTGTCCGAAATCACCATGGAAGTGCTTGACAATTGCGGCAACAAGGTCTACCTGTCCTTCGGGAGCACCTGCCTTGGGGCCTGGAGTGGTGGTCCCCGGGCGGGGCGTGTCTCCCAGAGCAGCTCTGGAGGCCTCAGGGCCTCCCTGCGGGCGGGTTGTGTCCGGTGGTTTCTGGTGGTGCCGCTGGGTCCGTGGGAGACGGCGCTGTGGGATCCCGGGGACCTCTCAGGACTTTGTGAGTCTGTGAGTCTACACCCCTGGCTCTCTCCTTGTAGGGCTGCGGCCGGGAGAGGAAGCCACAGGCAGCACAGCCCACAGAGGCAGTGATGGGGAAGCAGGGTTGGCCAGCTGCCTTCCTGCTCCCTCATCCTTAGCCTAACACCTGCCCCTCCTTCTGCTAAGGATCCGTCTTTCCCTGCTCTGCAGAGTGTTGGGGAGCACTCCCTGACCTTTCCCTGTGGGGCAGGAATGCCTGTAAATCTACGTGGATGTCTCAGGGGACCGGGTCCAACCTCCATTGGCTTTCTGGCCCTAGACACAGGCAGGGGGCGAGGAGTGTCCGGGGAGAAAGCTCTCGTGGATGTTGATGACCTTTCTGTGGTCTGGGGTTTAGTGGTTTCCTTGGGTGGATCTCAGTGTCTGAGAAGGCTGACAGGGCCTGAGCCCCAGGCATGTGATCACAGCTGGAGGGCTGGGTCCTCGCGCCACGCAGGGAGGGGGGCCTGGAGGGCTCAGAAGCCAGAGAGGTCAGAGCTCCGCTCTGGGGCTTCGCCTCAGCAGCCCCCGGGGTCTGGCCACTCTCTGGGGGTCACCTCACTCCTTTCCGGACTTCTCCCAGAAGCGCCTCTCTCACCCATCCCGCCCCCATTCCAGAATCTCCGCATTGACCCCAGGTTACCTCCCGAGTTCTTTGGGGTGCTCGCTTCTTTCCAGAACAGCTTGTCCCAGCACGTCTGGGCGACCAAGAAGGGCCAGACGGCCATGGAGGCAGCCCTCACCTCCCTGCTGGACCAGGCGAGTGGACACCTCCACCCCCGCACCCTCCCAGGCTGGATGTGAGTCCTGGGGAGTCAGGGGCCCCCGAGTCAGCGTGTGCGCTGTTCTCATGGGCCTTGTGGGGGTCGCCTCCCCTCTGGGCTCTCGAGGGCTGTCTGGTGGTAGGGCCTTGGGCTTTCCCTACCCCCGTCCCCACCCTGGGTGGCCCTCTTCCTCTGCCCTTCGTGAGCTACTGGGACGGTGAGCCCCCGCTCCTGAGCCTGGGGCAGAGCCCTGTTTGGGACACCATGGCTGGGCCGTGTGCGGGTCCCTCTGGCTGGGGTGGCTGCTCAGGTCCTTCAGAGTCTTTTCATTTTCCTCCTTTATTTAAAAGGCCAGTCAGTTTTAGGTGGGAGCAGTTTCTACTGATGGGGAGATTGGCATGGTTGTTCTCTTCTTCCCCTGCACCAAACCATTCCCGGCCCTGTAGGAGGAGGCAGCTAGAGCAGCAGAGTGAATGGTCTGGGGGTCAGGCAGTGATTCACACCTGTCTGTCACTTGAGCTCCAGGGGCTTCTGGGCGAGTTGCTTTCATGACCCGTGCCTCAGTTTCCCCACCCGTGAAGTGGATAACCACACCCTCCCATCTGGGGTGCCATGAGGCTGAAGTCAGGCCGCATTTACTTGAGTGGCTGTCACAGAACCATGGGGAGTGGTCTCCTAGGAGACAGGAGGCTGCAGGGCGTGCTTCCCGACAGTCACAGCATCTCCTTGGGACCTGACCTCCAGGGAGGGGTGGGGTCTGGCTGAGCCTGGAAACTTGTGATTATCGGGTCATCATGGTGACCCACGGCACCCTCACCCCTTTGTAGGATGGAGGGGTCCACATGTTGCGGGTGCCTGTGTGGAACCTGGAGGAGGTAGAATTTCACATCCCCATCACCCTCAATCTGAGCATTTTGACATTTCTGTGGCAACGAAAGACGGGCCCTATCAGTACACAGTTCAGGTAACCTTGACTCCCCAGCGCTGGGTCCATTCCTTCTGGGTGCTTCCGTCAGATTGAGGGCTTTGTTGTTAATCTGCGTCTAATACTGTACCCTTCTTGTGGTCCGAGACAAGTTAAAATCCGGGAGCTTTTATGCTTTTTCTCTTTTGTGGGGTTCCTATCACAACATTGCACTTTGGGAATCAGAAAAACAACCCAGCATGTCAGACCAGGAAGCACATTAAAGAAACCCTGGCACACAGATTTACATGGGCATGCATTTGTTTTATTTAAAAAAAAAAAAAAAAGAAAGGTTGTTTCCCATAATCCGTGTAAATCTTCTTGGAGAAGAATTT
>NW_021858331.1:2948-4144 GCF_006229205.1 Suricata suricatta
CGGGGGCTCTCAGCCCAGACACTGAGTCCCTGAAGGTCAGTTTCTTGCCCTTGACGTGACTCCTTTAAAACCTCTCCTAGAATCGTACAGCTCTAAGATCAATGCCTGCATTCCTTTTTCTTTTTTTAATGTTTGTTTATTTTTGAGAGAGACAGAGAGGGCAAGCAGACACAGAATCCAAACCAGGCTCCAGGCTCTGAGCTGTCAGCACGGAGCCCGGTGCAGGACTTGAACTCAAAAACCGCGAGATGGTGACCTGAGCCAAAGCTGGATGCTTAATCTACTGAGTCACCCAGGCGCCCCATTTTTTTAAAAATCCATTTAGCTTTTCTATGTCTTTTGGGAAGTTTAGTCTGTTTACATTTAAAGTCATTACTGATAGTACCAAAATTTCTGTTGCCATTTTATTGTTTTCTACATATCTCATAGTTATTTTGCTCCTCTCTTCTTCTCTTGATGCCTTTGTGTTTTGTTGATTTTTTTTGTAGTGACTTATATTGATTCTCATTTCACTTTTGTGTATCTTCCAGAGGTATTTCTTATGGTTACAATGGTGAGTATGTACAACATCTTAAAGTTACAACAATCTGTTTTAAACTGATAAAAACTTGAGTCACATGCAAAAATTTCTGCTCCTTTACATGTTTCCCTCCACCAGCTTTATGTTATTGATGCCACAACTTATATCTTTTTACATGTAGTATTCATTCACATAGTTTTATAGTTATTTTGTATGGTGTTTCCTTTAAATTGTACACCAGCATTAAAAGTTGCACACACACTGCCACTGCAGCACTACGGGATCTGGTGTTTTTCTTTAGGTTTTCCTTTATATTTGCATGTGCTTCGGTGTTGCTGCCCAGCCTCCTAATTTACTTCAGTGTGATGGACTCCTTTTAGCATTTCTTGTAAGGTGGGTCTGGTGGTAATAATTCTCTCAGCTTTGTTTATCTGGGAAAGTCCGTATTTCTTCCTCACTTTTAAAGGACAGCTTTGCTGAATATAGTGTTCCCGGTTGGCAGAGTTATTCATTCAGCACATTGAATGTATCATCTCACTCCTTTCCGACTTGTGTGATGTCTGCTAAGCAGCCCTCTGAGAATCTCATGGGAGCTGCTTGTACTTGATGCAGCACTTCTATCCGCTGCTTTCAAGATTCTCTCCGTGTCTTCAGCAGTTTGATTAGAGTGTCTCAG
>NW_021858332.1:0-1941 GCF_006229205.1 Suricata suricatta
GCAAGTCTTTTCCTCACCAGTCAGACCTTAACAAACATTATAGAATCCATACTGGAGAGAAACCCTACCAATGTATTCAATGTGGCAAGGCCTTTAACAATCCCTCAAACCTTAGGCGACATCACAGAATCCATACTGGAGAGAAACCTTACCAATGTAAAGAATGTGGCAAGTTCTTTATTTGGGTCTCAGCCCTTAAAGTACATCACCGAATCCATACTGGAGAGAAACCTTACCAATGTAACGAATGTGGCAAGTCCTTTACTCACAAGTCAGACCTTAACAGACATCACAGAATCCATACTGGAGAGAAACCTTACCAATGTAAAGAATGTGGCAAGTACTTTCGTATGAACTCAGCCCTTAATGTACATCACCGAATCCATACTGGAGAGAAACCCTACCAATGTAACGAATGTGGCAAGGCCTTTACCCAGTACACACACCTTAAGGGACATCAACACATCCATACTGGAGAGAAACCTTACCAATATAAAGAATGTGGCAAGCCTTTACTCAGCAGTCAGACCTTAACAAACATCACAGAATCCATACAGGAGAGAAGCCTTACCAATGCAAAGAATGTGGCAAATCCTTACTCACCACTCAACCCTTACCAAACATCACAGAATCCATACCAGAGAGAAACCTTATCAATGTAACGAATGTGGCAAGACCTTTACCAAGCTCGCACACTTTATTGGACATAAAAGAATCCATTCTGGAGAGAAACGTTAGCAATGGGAGTAATGTGCCAAGGCTTTTATCCAACACTCACCTTATTCAACATCATAGAATTCATACTACACTGAAACTCTGCAAATGTTAGAATATGGCTAGATCTTTACGTGACCTTTACACTTTCCTTGACATCACAGAATTCATACTAGACGAAAACCTTCCCAATGTCAAAAATGCAGTAAGGTCTTTAATCACTTTTCCACCTTTACTCAGTATCACAGAATTCATCCTGGAGCAACTCTTCCAAATTTGAAGAATGTGAGAAAAGTTTTGGGGACTGTTCACCCCTTGCTTCACATTGGAAACTTGATACTGGAGAATCACCACTGAATACTACAGCATGTGGCAAGACTTCTAAGAACTGCTAATCTCTGACTCCTGATCAGAGAAGGAATAGTTGGGAAGATGTTGCAAATATACCGAATTTGGAAAGCATGTTAATTAGAGCTGAAGCTTCAGCCTACATCACAGAATTCATCCTGGAGAAAAAACGTAAAATGTAAACAATGTCGTTAAATCTGAATGACTGCACAACCCTACTCAGGATCGCAGACTTTATACTGAGGAGAAGCATTACACAGTAAAGAATGTGTTCCACCTATACCTGGAACTCACAGCTTCCTCAATTCCATAGCTCTCTTACAGGATAGAAAGAGAGTAAGAGAAGAGAAAATTGCAGTGCTTACATGTGGAGTTTGATCCTCATCCATACATGAAGAAACCCATGAGGTTTCATTCCTACATCATGACATCATGAATGAGGCACGGCTTTCATATCCAAAGTACACCAGACAGTGCATGAAAGAAGGTAACTTTGAAGACATATTTAGAAAAAATATTTGAACATCAAATGTTAATGGATGTCACCGAATTCACATTGGGAAGTAGTACACCAGTCTCTATTCAAAAATATATCAAAATACTGATGATAATGGATAATACAAAGTTAAACTCAATGTATATGCTCCTATGCCTCAAAAGATTAAACAGATTTGTTCTCAGGAGCCATTCTGACTCACAAGTTGAGAATACTCCTTGTGAGGTTAAGGCAGCTTTGCAAGGTCTCCTTCCATCAGATGATGACCCACTCAGTTGTTTTTGTATTGTAAACATATGATTCATGTTCTTAGAATTAAGAATCAGGCTTAGGAAGCCTAATTTATTAATTCCACTTTATTTTATGAATCTGGTGGCTGGCCC
>NW_021858333.1:0-982 GCF_006229205.1 Suricata suricatta
ATCCCTCCTTAGTTTGATAGATGCGGGCAGGCTAAAATCACAGAGCTCCCTACTTCTCTGCAATCTTGCCCCTTGCCTAGATGCAACTTTAAACAGAGATTTTGGAACAAAGCAAAGAGCCTTAAAATTATTGAAAAGTAAGTTATAAAATGGATATCAGGGGGCGCCTGGGTGGCTCAGTTGGTTAAGCCTCCGACTTCGGCTCAGGTCAGATCTCACGTCCGTGGGTTCGAGCCCCGCATCAGGCTCTGTGCTGACAGCTAGCTCAGAGCCAGGAGCCTGCTTCCAGTTCTGTGTCTCCCTCTCTCTCTGCCCCTCCCCCTCTCATGCTCTGTCTCTTCTGTATCAAAAATAAATAAAACATTTAAAAAATGATATCAGAGCTTAAATGTGTTAACATCTAGATTTGGGGTCATAAAGGATATGACTGAAAGCAGAATAGTCCACTTTAACAAACAGCAAGGATTTACTACATGAAAAATAAACTAGTTACTGAGGTAACAAGATGCACCTTACAAAATCCTATAGGGAATATATATAAAATGACTACATAAATAAGGTTTGATCTCTTTGCATCTTTTAAAAGAGTTACACTAACCTTAGAGTGATTGGTTCCAGCAGTCAAAAAGTAGGATGTGTGTGGAGTAGTTTTTATGACGTGCCTACTTTGTGACAGGTGTTGTGCTAGGCAGCATTTTTCAGTTACCTACTTTGCTTCTTAAACCATTCCCTTGAAGCAGATATTCTAATGCCCATTTTACAAATAAAAGAAACTGAGGCTCAGAGATGTTAATTAAGTTTCCCCAGATTAAACCTGTCAAAGGATATTGAATCAGAAATCCATCCTCTATTACTCCACACAGCTATGTAGTAATAAAAGCAAACCCAAGAGAGCATTGACTTGGAGTACATGAATTTGAAGCACTCCCAGAATATTTAGTATTCCTGCCATGAAAATGGTTGGATAAGTACCATATACAAA
>NW_021858334.1:0-982 GCF_006229205.1 Suricata suricatta
AGTATTATGTTTTAAGATGAATTAATATTGTATCTATCAGCAATTCATAGTTTTTTTTTTGATACGGATATGCCACAATATGTTTATACAATTCACTTGTTGATGGACATTTGAGCTGTCCCCAAATCTTGCACAAATCTTCACGTTCAAGTCTTTTTGTAAACATGTCTTTTCATTTCTGTTGGGTAAATAAATACCCACATGGTGGCATGCTGGGTCTTATGTAAATATGTTTAATTTTATTAAAAATACCAATTACTTTTCCAATAGTTGTACTATTTTGCATTTCACCAGAACTATATGAGAGTTCCAGCTGCCTCACATCCTCACACTTGGTATTGGGTCTTTAATTTTGATAATTCTAATGGATGAATTATGCTCTCTTTGTGGTTTTAATTTGTATTTTCTTGATGACTCATGGTGTCAAGCATCTACTATGCATTTGCTATAGATCTAGTTTTATGAAATGCTTGTTCAAATATTATGCCCATTTGGTCAGTTTGGTGGTTTTGCTTCTTGCTGTGTTTAATATAAGTTCTATCTCAAATACATAGATCGTGGTATTTTCTTCCAGTCTGAGGCTTGTCTTTTCATTATTTTCTTAATAATACTTATACTTTGATGAAGAACAATCAATCACATTTTCTTTTTATGGTTAGTGCTTTATTTCTCCTATCTAAGAAATCTTTGTTGACTCCAAGCTCACAAAGATGTTAATTTTTGTTTCCTAAAAGTTTTATAGATTTTGATTTTATAGTTATGTCTATGGTCCATTTAGAATTAATTTCTGAGGGAAGAATTGAAGGTTGGTTTTTTTCCCCTACATAAAGATATTCAATTCTACCAATACTATTGAAAAACCTATCCATGAAACTATCTTGATTATCAATTGACAAGCCATGTGTGGGTCTGTTTCTGGGCTCTATTTTACTGCACTGGTCTGTCTACATGTCAGTCACAGGCCCAAATCACAATGAATGAT
>NW_021858335.1:0-982 GCF_006229205.1 Suricata suricatta
CTCGTAATACAAATTCCAATTCTTTAAAACCTTAAAGACAGCGGGACTGGTGCAGAAAGAGGAATAGGGAGAGAGAGAATCCCAAGCAGGCTCCATGCTATCAGCACATAGCCTGATGTGGGACTGGATCCCACCAACCATGAGATCATGACTTGAGCCAAAACCAAGAGTCAGACACTTAACCGACGCAATTACCCAGGCATCCTCATGTGCACTGGGGACTTTTAAAGGCCACATCTCCACACTTGCTATTCAAGTGAGTATCAGCAAATATTTGGAAACGAGTTATCTCAAAACTATCTGCTGTGCAAATTTTTTTAAATATATATTTAACATAAATTTAAATACCAAACTTTCTGAACTTTTGTA
Source organism: Suricata suricatta (assembly GCF_006229205.1). Classification (NCBI taxonomy): domain Eukaryota; kingdom Metazoa; phylum Chordata; class Mammalia; order Carnivora; family Herpestidae; genus Suricata; species Suricata suricatta. The sequence continues at coordinate 370 of NW_021858335.1, forward strand.
TGGTCCTTTTTCCCCCTTTTTTTCCTTCTCTTTGCATATCATATCCATTTATCCAACCAATACTCCACCAAATAACAGTTACATACTATCTAGTATGAAACCTCTATAAGTATATTTTATTTATTTTAATTACATAGACAGTACATAGGGTTTTACATATCTTATGTCTTTTAAGTGGAATCATTTTCACATCTTTTTTGCTATTCTCAGTGTATAATACTTTATGCAAATACTGGTTCATGTGGAATTATTATTTTTAATGACTGAGTAATACTTAAAAGTGAAAATAGACCACAATTTACTTGGTTATCCTTTCTATAATAGTCATTTGCTTTATTTCCACATTTTCCATTAACTAAAAATTCTTGAATTTAAACTTTTGATACAAATGTAACTATATAATGTTGTTTTATTTCTGTGGAGTAGATATCCTGGTACCAGATATGTATTTGAAAGATAATTTATTTTAATTTAAAATTTATTTTTCTTAATTTTAACAAATATTTACACCATGCTGTTTATTTCCTTGTCTTAAAAACAATTCACATTTTTACAAGAAATTTATGAGTGTCATTTTCCAGTAATCTCCAAAAACAGTAAGACCTAGAGGCTC
>NW_021858336.1:0-982 GCF_006229205.1 Suricata suricatta
TTTTTACTTTATTTTTAAGGATTATAAATTATAATAAACAATTGCTACTTGCATAGTACTTTAACTAGTTTGATTTTAGCTGTTGTCACATATTTTCAATGTTGAAATTACTAAACACTAAAAATAAAATGAAGTTAATTGCTGTTGCCCAGTTTTGAGCAAGTTTTTATTGAGAAAGGTACTTTGTTGATTTAATTCACTTGAAAGGGGAATGCTTATTTTGTTAAAGCTGTGTCACATATATTTTATTTGTATATCAATTATGCATTCATTATTTATTGAATTTTTAAGACTTGTGACACTCTTACTTTACTTTATGGACATTATGTTGGATATTAGAAAACTCCCCTGAAATGACTAGCATTTTGACATAAAATTATTATTTCTTCTATCATGGTCATGTAGTAACTTACATTATTATCAAATATCAACTTATCTGAGTTTAAGTAGTGTCATACAACTTTTATCGTCAGTTACTTTAGGATTTTTGATGTTTGCTCAAATAAAATGAGTATGGAAAAAATGAAAAAAGTCTGGTTATAGAGAGCTTAAATGTTTTTTCTTTTTGTTTATACTATAAGAAACATGTAAGGCTTAGAGATTAAATGTCCCAAATCAAATCTGGTTTTTAATTTTTATTAGCCATATGGCAATTCTTATTAAAAAGTTCCTTCTTCCCTCTTTTTCAGTTATTAAAAATAATATGAAAATGTTGTGTAACCAAGTATCATTAATTACTGTGCATTTTTTTGATGTTATCCAAATTTGGCAGTGGATGAAAGTAAGTAGACATGAATTTAAGTCTTGGTTGGCATTATTATTCTGCTACCACTTGCTAGAATCCTGGGGAAATAATACTCCTTTAATTTACAATCAAGTTTGTATACGTACATATGTGTCTGTCTCCAGATATGTATATAGGCATTTGTTTTCTCGTCTCTCCCAGAAGGCTCTGAGGCAGAACAGGAGTGTGTGTGTGTGT
>NW_021858337.1:0-982 GCF_006229205.1 Suricata suricatta
GGAAAAGGCTTATATATGTTTAAATGTTGCTATATTGGGCTTCTTTATAAGTTTTCATTTATGGAAGGATTATAGGACAAAAAAAAATACCAGCCATTATTTTACAGGCAAAACAGAAAATGTGAGTCATCTCATAGAACTTGGGGCATTGGAGTCTGTAGAATTCCATTCAGAGCTCAAAACACAAGAATGGGCACTTGTAACGTGGATTTAGATGAAGCAGCTATTATAGCTACCCATTTACAGAGCTACAACTGTTTAGGGTTACTCAGTTCTGCTTCCTAGGGTCCCATCTTGTTTGGGTTTGCCTGGCTGATATGACCCTCCCTCACTGTTCTCAACCTTAAGGGAGTGTGTGTCTAGTCATTCATAATATTTTTGAGTTATGCTACATAAATTTGATTTTTTCATGCACAGATTGTTTATATAAAATCTAAAATATATTTTTCATATATATATATTATATATATACATACACATACATACCAGAGACAAATAATAATAGTCTTCAAAGTCCTCAGTTTAACTCATTGTCACAATAATTCAATAGATTAAATAGGGCCTATGTCTTAATAACTCAACTAAGATATGTGAACACATACATCCTGACACTGTATTAAATGCTGATGATAGAGATTCATTAGGCAATAATGTGTTTTCCAAAAGTTCTATTCTACAAGAAGAGACCCTTATAAAACTATTTGGTGATGACTGTGAAAGAACTATGCCCAGATTGTATGAGAACACAGAGGAGGGGCACATGCCCCAACCCAACCAGATAGGGGAGGGCTCAATGGACAAAGAAGAGTGAGAGAGCCACGTACCAAAGAACACACAGAGTAGCATGTAAACTTTAAGGTGTTATATGCAAATAACTAGAGCAAATTTTGGTTAAATATAGGAAACATGGCTTGACAGGTAAGTCAAGGTAAATCTATGAAGAAGCTTGGATACTTAAAAAATTAAAAGTTGGGGTTCAGTG
>NW_021858338.1:0-982 GCF_006229205.1 Suricata suricatta
GAAAAAAGATACCAAAGTGAAAAAAAAGTTTTATTTTTATCTGATAGGCTGTTAGACATTCACAAATTCTAAGAATTTAGTTTCCATGCTAATAAATAAGGAGCTATAATTAATCTTTTTGGAGCTTCTCATTGTCACAGTCTTTTCAAGACAGGGCTAAACCATAGACATTTAAAAGAAAATTACTTCAAAACAAGCAATGTTCCAAAGAGGTAAAATATAACTTCAAAAATTCTTTTATGCATTTGTTAAAAGTAATCCTCAAAGCAGCTTTTATTAAAACTTTCTACATTTTATCATCCAACAGTGTTATTTCACAATCATTAATAATTAATCATAGGCCTCTGATTCATTCTTCTCCACTCTAAAAATAGAATACCACAAATAGGCTTAGAACCTTAGCAACAGAATATTGAGTATTCTATCAGTCTAACCCAGGTACCTACTCACATTTTGCAAACAGACCTGTCTCAGAATTGCTAAACTGGAAGGTATTTCATGGGAAAATCAGACATGTTTGTCCTATTTGCAAATAAGCATCTCCCTAAAAGCCTCAACATTCCCTCTGCTAGTTGCCTGCGAGCACAGAACAGTGATTTGCTACCATCTTGAGACCCTGACATGGAGTCCGTCAGACAGAAGGCCTACCAAATCAGTACCAGCTTGGCCAGCCACCTAATGAAGTTTCTGATGTCTACCATGGGACAGATATTTGAACCAGCTCCGAATGAGAAAATTGAATGAGAAAATGTCATTAATACTGGTTGTATCTAATCTTTACTTAAATTTTTTTGTTTATGTTTTGTATATGTTTTTTATTTATTTTTGAGAGACAGAGAGAGACAGCATGAGCAGGGGAGGGTCAGAGTGAGAGGGATGTACAGAATCTGAAACAGGCTCCAGGCTCTGAGCTAGCTGTCAGCACAGAGCCCAACGTGGGGCTCAAACCCACGAACCATGAGATCATGAACTGAGCTGAAGC
>NW_021858339.1:0-982 GCF_006229205.1 Suricata suricatta
TTTAAAAAAAACAAAACAAAACAAAACAAAATGTCCTTCGCCTAAAATTGGTATTCATTGTATTTGTTTCTTGAAATTATTAGTAATTTGCATCACTATAAGGTCTATCAATCTTTCCTATATATGCCTTGGATTGCTATGATATTTTATGTTTAAAAAATAGTCAATTAGAAAAGACATAAAATTACCCCTAAAGTCAAGCCTACTTGCTTTAGCCAGTTTAGTTATTTCCATTGATTTGATTAGATTAAGCCAGTAACAGAGGTTAAACTGATTTTTTTTTAAATGTTTATTGGTCAAAGAACTGTATTTGTCAAAATCAAGTGAGAAGAAAACCAGTATACTAGGCAGTTATTTTTTTAATAAAATATTTTACTGCAGAGTAACACATAAATAAAAATGTACAAACTATAATGCATAGTTCAATGAATTATCACAAAATGTCACACCTATGTAACTACATCCTCCCGAAATAAGTGAAACATTAAAACACCATAGAAAACCCTGTCAATACTATTTTGAATGCCATAGATTAATATTGTCTGTTTTTGGTTCTTATATAAATGGAATCATACAGAAGTATCTGGTTCCTTTTGCTTGACACTATATGTTTGAGATTATCCCATGTGATTTTTTTGTTGCAGCAATTCATTAATGTCCTCGCTACTAATATTACATTGTATGATTATAGTACAGTCTATGTATCCATGTTATTCTTGATAAACACCTAAGTTATTCATAGCAATGGATTAATAAAATTGACTTTACTATGATTATTTTTCTCTCCTTTATTCTATTAATATGGTAATTGACATTGATTAATTTATAACATTCAACTGACTTTCATTACTAAAATAGACACAGCTCTGCTGTATTTTCCTTTTTACATATTGCTCAGTAATTTGTTTGTTAACATTTTGTTTGGAATTTCTGTAAAATGTTCATCAAAGACTGTACATTTAACTTTTCTCTTATAAATATA
>NW_021858340.1:0-982 GCF_006229205.1 Suricata suricatta
AGAACCCACTGAGCAGAAACTGAGAAGATAGAATTTTTTTTATAACATAGGAGCTGAGACTGGACTGACAGGCAGCCGCCATCAGGTCACCAGTAATGACTTTTGTGAATGTATAATCAACCTGCAGAAGACAAAGAGATCTAGGTATAAAGCCATGGGTGCTTCTGAAAAAGCGCATAGCATGTTGTTTTACTTTAAGGGAAATACGTCAAGATGCTGAGATATCCTTTAGGGAAAAGGGCTTACATTTTAAAACCTAAGACACAGCCCTCCAACCTGTTATCACCACACCTTCCTCGCTTTCTCACCTCTCGGAAACAATAAATCGTCTCTTCTTTCAGAACCTCGTAGCTTTAACGTCGGCGTCTTTAACCTCAGAATGCCAGCATACTTCTGAGACATTCTTTTAGTAACCCGCTGAAAGGGGAGAATTCATAAGGCAGACATGTTCCCCAAATCCACGGGCTTTGCGAGCAGGAAGGAAAACTCTGTTGTACCCTTGTGGCACCCGTCTACACTGGGACTGGCAACTACTTTTCCAAATCACAGTGGTCCCCCCGTATCCATGGATTCGCTCTCCATGGCTTCGGTTACCTGCACTCACATGTGATCCCAAAGCAGATGATCTTCATTCTGACGTCCTTCCTCCGTCAGAAGGCCACCACTGGTCTCTCTCCATGTCACAGTGTTGTGTTCCTCATCTCACTTTGTCTCATGTAGGCGTTTTATCTTCTCACTCATCCCGGGAAGAGTGAGTCCAGGAACAGTAAGCCATTTTGAGGGCGTGAGGGACCACATTTACATGACTTTTATGATGTATTTTACTATAGTTGCTCTATTTTATTGTCTGCTCTTGTTGTTTATTTCTTACTGTGCCTAATTTATAAATTAAACTCTATCATAAGTACATAGATATAGGAAAAAACATAGTAAATATAAGATTTGATTCTATTTATGGTTTCAAGCATTCACTGGGGGTCTT
>NW_021858341.1:0-982 GCF_006229205.1 Suricata suricatta
CAAGCCACCCCGAAATGTACCACAATGGCATATTAATTATTTTGAATTGAAGCTACTTGGGGAAAAACCTAGTGCAAGGATACTGAGACCCTTCTGTATCAACCTCAAAGCAGAAAACCATTCGGCCATACTCCTCCCTAAACTAAGAATAAAAGAAACCCTTATCCCTAGAGATAGGGACTGCAGAAATAATCCTTGTTACCTTTTGACCAGACTACTACCTCAGCCCTTTAGTAAACTCCCAAATACCTATTTTCCTTATCCTGTAAATTCCTGACAAATTTATTGTATTTGTCTAAAATGTATAAAAACTGCCTGACTTGGTCATTTCTTTGGGTCTCAATATATTAACGTCCTCTATGCATGAGTAATAAACCTGTTTTTTTCCACCTGTTAATCTATGTCACAAAAACTAAACTCTTAAGCCAGCCGAGACTGTGAAGGGTAGAGTAAGAATTCTGCGTACAGCGTCCAACAGTGTATTCCCATTGAGCCACTCCAAAGCTTCCCACGGTACACGATCCTGCAACATGTAACAAACTTAACTTTGAGGAGCTTATTGATAAGAGGCGCTTAGCTATCAGTGCGCGCACAGCAAACATTCAATAGCTTAGAGACAGAGATGGATTCATATTGCCATTGTAAGCAACAACTTAAGTAATGCTTATGTATGACCACTGCAGCCCTACATACTAAGTTTCATAAACCCAAATAATCTACCTCAATTCAACCTCTGAGAGTTGATAAAAAGGATAGCGGCAAGGTAGATGACACAGGAACCGGAGAGGCCCAGGTAGGAAAGGCTTCCTGCCGAACGGATTTCAAAAGAACCTCCGCACAGCCCATCCCTAGAGAGCTGGAGGCACACGCATGCGCAGCACCCGCAAGCTGCACCGCCGTTCTTCAGCGCCTAGGGTTTACATCCGGGTCTTTGGGCTTCGCGCTACACCAGCGGCCGGGGTCGTTCTGGGTTGCTGGGTGT
>NW_021858342.1:0-982 GCF_006229205.1 Suricata suricatta
TTTCACTCTGAGGTTTTACAAAAATTGATACTAATAATAATGATTAAAGGTTTTAGTATTTAAAGATAATATCTTATAGTAGAAAGCTTCAAATTATTGTATTTTAATAGAGCAACAAGAATATAAAAAAGGAATTAGTAAATATTTGTAGATAAAATTTGTAAGGTTGCATAACAAATAAATATCAATTTTTGACTTAATTATCAACCTCAAAAACCATGCAAATTAACTGCCTTTAATTAACCATCTGCAAAATGGAAAATTGTTTAAGCAAAGACCCCTACTCATCATACAGTATTTTCTATTTTCTTTCTATTCATATATTAATAGCAACAGGGGATATAAACAGAGATAAAACTCATATCCCGAGAGTTATAATTTCTGTTATAGAATTTAATAAGGCCAAGAAAAAGCACTATGTTCAGTCTTCTCAAAAATCCTAGATTAGATGCCTCTAGCATTATAGTTATCTAAGTCTCTTCTTAGCATTAAAAACAAGGTCCTATGTCATCTATCAACGTTTACTGCATTTGCCACATCTCTCCCTGCACTGCCAAGTGCTCTTCTACCAATATTGTCCCATAGCAAACCTCTCAAAGACCCCCTCCCTGAACTGCCCCGTGGAGGCAAAGAGAATTCTGCATAATCTTCAACAGATTAACGTAAGGAAAAATTATCTTCCAGCCATGAAGGCTGGTGGCACATATAAATTGAAGCATAAATTATATATTCAAAGTCCAAAGCCAGATTTTTCATGTAAGAGAATTTCCAGTGAGGCTTCCGCCTACATACTTATTTGGTTATCCATATTTATGCCTCTGTTGTCATAAAAGCCTGAACGCTCTGCACATGTTATGTATTTCAGTACACTCTTTATATAGAACCGTGGCCTTGAAAGCCAAGAATCTACCAGGCCAAGTGCTCTTTGGATAAGATTATCAGGCAAGTTTTTCAGAGGAGTGGCATTTATTATATTTTTATT
>NW_021858343.1:0-1941 GCF_006229205.1 Suricata suricatta
TCGGGGATAGCTCACGGGCTCTGCTCGCCCTGCTTCTAGCCCTGCGCGTGGACTGCAATGAGGGGGACAGGGAAGTCTTGCAGACGCTTTGGGCTGCCCAGGCGTGGGGGCATCAGACAGAGGTTTTCCCCACCGGATTTCGGCTGAGATGCCCTGTCCACACACACTGGCCGCAGAGAGCAGCCTTTCTGTGGCTGTGTGTTCATCTGTTTGTTCATGCCCATCGCTGGCTCTGGGTGGCAGGTCTCCAGCGCCCACGAGGGAGGGAAACGACACGCAGGAAGCCCACTGCCCGACGGTGCCTATGTCCTGAGGCCACTGTCAGCTGCCTTCTCCCACCTTTCCGAGTCCTTTTGTGGTGTTCTAATCACTTTTTCTCAAGGATGTAGCAGTAGTTAGAGGAGAGGTCAGGGAAAAGTGAGTCCATGCTATCTTGTCTCAAAACTTAGACTTTTTACTTTTGAGTTCAGAATACTTCTCCTTCATCTGAAGATTTTTTTTGTATCAGAAATCGCCAGATCTTTACTATCTTATTAATGGACCCCAACTTTAAAAGAGAGTGAGTGAGTTCAAAATGCTAATATTCTTGAGTCCTCTAGGGCAGAATCAAAGGTTGGTGAAGCCAAAGCAAGGACAGGAGTGCAGGTCCACTAACTGGTCTGTGTTCAAGCTGATTGGAAGAGAGGCCCAGAATCCAGCACCTCAAAGAGGAAGCCCAGGGCTGGGGACAATCAAGGTCCACACCAGGCTCTGTCCTGACACAGGCGTGTGATTTTCCTTGGTGGGAAACGCAGCAGTGTTTCCATATTAAAGGCATTAAAATATCTGCTTTTTAGAGTCCTAAAGGCAACGTATGAAAAAATAATGATATGAAGTAATAAGACTGAAACCATGATGAAGTGGTCACAGTCGGATGCCAAAAATCAACACATACAAGTAAATAAAACTAAATCAGCAGCAGAGTTATTGGAGGTTATAATAAAACCAATAGCTCTGCTGTGACTTCAACTGGTAATGATGCCTATAAACCATTTCGATGACAGGATCATTTAGCATTTTCTTCAAGTAGTGTGACCGCCCTTCGACAGCTATTTTATTTTTCCGAGATAATTTTTCATGGAAAATTAAGCTTAATCACATCATCTTTACTTTATTTTGGTAGCCGCACGGCTCACCCCGAGAGCCGTGTGCTGGGGCCCCAGTACCTGACTGGTGGTGGGGAAGTCATAGCCACGGGGCAGTGGTTACGTTCCTCACTTTCTCTCTCTGAGGTCAAAACACGGTACCATGTTTAAGGATCAAGGTGATAGCCTTGTGACTGGGGAACCGTCAGCTTTAACTTGAAGCCTACAAGAACTTAGCCAAATATAGTGAGCGTCTAAACAAAAGTAATTCCTCAGGTTAGGAACAGACAGCCCCCTACTCATCTGGGAGAACTAAGAAGAGGGGAAAGTCCAAGGTCACAAACCCTGAAGGCAGCGTTTATTCGCCATAAATATTGATTGAAAACCAAGTGTTTGTGAGATTTGAGAATATAGAACACGTCATGGATATCAGATACTCCTCATTACAATCATGAAAAGACAAGCTGACCTATTTTAGACCTAAATCTCAAAGAATACAGTGTCTCCTTCCCAGTGATATGCTATGGTAGAGTGCATTAAATTTTCCAACTGCTCACGCTTTCATGAGCTGCTCCAGACACACGAACAGGAGCCAGCAGGCAGCAAGGAAAGATAACCTGAGTTACATATAAATAGAAATAAAGAGAAAACGTCTAGTAGTGAACCTGAGTTTCAATAAGAATTATTTTTCCATGGGTTTTATTGAGCTGAAAGGGAGCATCTAGGGAGATTTCATATTCTTACTTATTTTTCCTTGTAGTCAGTGTTCAGTTCCCAAAGTTGTGTGCGTCATCTAATATTTGTAATGATTTCTACA
>NW_021858344.1:0-982 GCF_006229205.1 Suricata suricatta
AAATATTTCCTACAGACCCTAACACTTGATGGGTATTCAATGGCTATGTTTTTATTTTTATATTCTTAGAAATGTTTACTTATTTTGAGAGAGTGTGTTTGTGTGCAGGTAAGCGAGGGAGGAGCAGAGAGAGAGGAGAGAGAGAATCCCAAGCAGGCTCTGCTCTGTTAGCACAGAGCCCTACACAGGGCTCAATCCCGTGAATCGTGAGATCATGACCTGAGCCAAAGTCAAGAGTCTGTCACTTAACCAACTGAGCCACCCAGGTACTCTAACAGCTATATTTTTAAGAGCTAACATTATACATCTGTAGGTAATTGAATGACATAAGATAACAAATTCCTCAAATCCTATTTTTGCACTTTATATTTTAGAAGATATGTTTCTTGATCAGTTTTGACAGGTTTTCACTGCTTTTTTTTTTTTGATGGTATTATTGTTGATTTCACTTCATGTATTCTGATAGATATTTAAAAAATATATGGATACAGACAGAGATTTAAATAGTTCTCTTTGCTCTTGCTCACTCGCTCTAGCTTTCAAGGTAGCTATATCATTACTAAGATGAATAGTGTTATTCAAACAGATAAAACATAAATCTTAGGTATAGCAAGAATATCAGTTGCACATCATAATGGATGGCATCTTATTTTAGGTCTTTGAATTCCCTGTCACAAGGTGTACTTGGAAGAACATGGCAGAAAGCTCACGGGAAAATGGGAGAGTGGAAGATATACTTTTCATGAATAAATTTCAATACTATGGTTTTTAGCATAATGTCTTCAATTTAATAATGCCTGCTTTGTTTCTTTGTTTCTTCTCCATTTCAAAAAAAACTTAATTCCTAGAAACTAGGGAGATAACAAGTGAAGGAAAAGGTAATTTCAATAAAATAGGAGGTGGAGAAGTGGCATATAATGGAAGGCAGTTGCAGGTAGCAAGACTTACGATATAGGAGGAAGTTAAGCTAAGTTAGTAAACA
>NW_021858345.1:0-982 GCF_006229205.1 Suricata suricatta
AACAGAGGAGACAGGATTGGAGCTGGGACGTGGTTTGTGTGTTAGTAACAGAAAGGCTTGAGTTTTGTTTAAAGCTTTTCTGTTCATTATGGTCTCTGTTTGTTCGGCTTCAATGTGTTTATTATTACGATTTTTTTTGGCCCATGTTTTGCTTCATTCCCAGTTGGTCCGTAACCGTTAGCAGTCTAGGGGTTATCACTGCAGGGTCAATCGAGTCCTCCTCTGTGCATTCGTCACCTTCTCAAACAGATACTCCTGTTACGGCCCTGAATTCATTTCACCTCGTGGAGCTGGGTGTGTGTGGGTCTGTGACCTTTCACTCCCCATCTCTGTGTCCCCAGCACCTAGCTTTGTAGCCGCCTGGCCCACCCGTTACACGTCTCGAAGAGTAGTATTTGTCTATCCTTTACCATTTCTAGGCAGCTTCAAGTTTTTCTTCATTTGACTCCATCACTCTGTCAGGAGTGAGTACTTTTGCTCTACTTTAAAAAATTCATTATTGGAGGCTCAGGAGAGCTTATGGGGCTCATATGTGATTCTGGGGTGGAAATGAACTCAGGTCATTTTCTCCAAATCCCTGATTCTTTGCCTTATAGAGTCTTTTTAAAAATTTTCTTTAATGTTTATTTTTGAGAGAGATGGAGCATGAGTGAGGGACGGGCAGAGAGAGGGAGACCAAGAATCTGAAGCAGACTGCAGGCTCTGAGCTGCCACCACAGAGCCTTATTGGGGCTCTAACCCCCGAACCATAAGACCATGACGGGAGCCGAAATCGGACATTGCCTGACTGAGCCACCCGGCACCCCTTCCTCCTAGAGTTCTTGAACGTGTGAAGAGGGCGGTTCCTGGGGAACTTGGTAGTCCCGCCTCCTCTCAGGTAGAGGAGCGCTCCTCGCATCAGGAGCCATGGCACTGGGTCTAGGATGGACCCCGCTTCTGCTGGTCTAGATGCGGGACTCTCAGGCAGTGTAGACTGCACTCC
>NW_021858346.1:0-982 GCF_006229205.1 Suricata suricatta
TAAGATCATACCCCTGAAAGTGCCTGCTGCTCAGCCATCCCCCAAATCTTTTCCAAATTCTTTGGGAGGAATCTAGAGAGTTCCTTGTAGAGAAATCTCATTTCCAAGTATGTTGACAATTTAGAAAGAATCAACACTTAGAATGCTTGTACTATGTTCCAAACACTATTCTTGATTTATATTATGATGAGTACATTACATTAACTCATTTCATTTTCACAACATATCTATGAGACAATATTAGTTACTACCTAACTGATGAAGAAGCTGTCCAAGGCCACAAATGAAGTGGTAGAGAAGAGATGCAAACCCAGACAGTCAGCTCTAGAGTTAGCATCTTAATGTTCAAACTATTCTAACAGGTAGAATAACATTGCTAAAAACATTGTCAAGGTCAGGGGCGAGAGTCTTGTGAAAATTGAGCAAAACGAAATGGAAAATAATGCAAGGACAATTTAACATCACTTTCATAGAGTATTTCATTGCATATATGAACCTTAGTTAATATAATCAGTTCTCTATAAATGGACACAGTTTGGGCACTTGCACAGATAATCTATCAGATAAATTGCTGGGTGAATGGATATGAATATTTAAGACTTCAGTATACATTGATAAATTATCTTCCCTTAAAAAAATGAACCAATTTACACATTACAAACAATAAGCCAAAGTCCCTCTTCCCACACATTGTCAAGAGTAGACATCATTAACCTTCAATCTTTGTCAATATGATATGTGAATAATTATTTTTAATTGTTTTAGTTTATATTTTAAGAACTATAAGGTTTATTAATTATCGTTGTGTAACAAATTGTCCCCAAACTTAGCAGTTTAGAACAAGTGTTTATTAATCCCATCATTTCTGTAAAAACAGGTAGAAGAAAACAGGGGCTGCTTAGCTGGGAGGCTCCAGCTCAGGGTCTCAGGCAAGCTGTCATTGTCACCTCAAGTCTCAACTGGGGGACAGTCCCCTTCCAAG
>NW_021858347.1:0-982 GCF_006229205.1 Suricata suricatta
GCAGTCCGTGGCCATGGTCATTCATTCCTGGTCTTGAAGTTCAGACCTTCAGCAGCTACTTATCCTGCTCCAGGTTTCTTCCCTCTGTGTCTGGGCCCTCAAGGCAGACCAGAGTTTGTGGGATCCCTGCATGCTACATAACCACTAGGGACACCCAAGAGCCCCTCCCTCAATGCCTGCTGCCAGTCTGTACTGCCTTAGAAGTGTGGCTTTTGGGTTTCCTCAGAAGCTTTCAGACCTTTGCTTGCACCCCAGTGGAAGCAGGGCATGAGTTTTTTTCTCCTGAGCTGACCATCTCTCACTGAAGATTTCCAAAGCATCGGTCAGTTTCTAAGTAGCAGAACATTTCAGGTTCAGGTATGAAGAGACACACTCAAGTCTCTTTCTTCCTCTACCATATAGTCTTATTACCCTTCAATAGCAAGCTTTGTAGCTATCATAGAGAGGATGGAAATCTTCTCTACACCCGCAGAGGAAATTCTGTCATCAAAGTCTTTAGATTTGATTGTTATTTGAAAGGAATTTGGAATATTATTTTGTTTCTTGTCCCTATTTAATATTAAAGCCTGGGGCTTTTGTCCACAATCTTATTTTATTTATTTATTTTTAAATGTTTAGTTTTGAGAGACAGAGACACAGAGTGCAAACAGAGGAGGGCAGAGAGAGAGGTAGACAGATTCTGAAGCAGGCTCCAGGCATTGAGCCATCAGCACAGGGCCCTATGCATAGCTTGAACCCCCAAACGTTGAGATCATGACGTGAGCTGAAGTCGGACACTCAACCGACTGAGCCACCCACGTGCCCCCACAGTCTTATTTTAATTGTCAGATGTTTAATTGTTAGTTCTGCTTGTATTACTTTTGAAATCATCTCAATTGATATGCATTTACTCACTCGTGTAGATAGTTCAAAGTGGTTACATATAAAGTAAAATATGCAGAAACATAAGAAAATAAAAGCTACATTTCAAAAAATGTATTTC
>NW_021858348.1:0-982 GCF_006229205.1 Suricata suricatta
TAAGACCCAGGGGAAAGGACTTCTGACTCTGACAATAGCTTGAAGTATCTTTAAATGGTGCGAATCCAGGAAGCTATATTTGGGACGATGTATTCCGAGCCTCTACAATGTTACTAAACTTCTGTTCTTTTCTTATTAATCTGTTTTTTATTACAGGATCTCAGTCAAGAACGTGGAATAGTGGAGGGAAGTTAACCCACCCCACCCCTCCGCCTGTCTCCAAACACTTTTCCAGGCTGGTGTTATAATCATTCCCTTCTTTGCTCATTTCATGTGGCTCATTCTTCCTAATCTCTCCTCTTTCCCTTGCCCCAACTACTCTGGGCTTCCTGTACCTTCTCTTCCTAGACTTTGTCACCAGTGGGGGCCAATTCCCATTTGTGGGTTGTGTGTTTCATGTCTATCTCCTTCACCAGACTAAATTTAAACAGTGGGCATGCTAGATATTCATCAACCCTGAATATCCAACATGTGGCACAGTTCTTAGCATCCTGCAGACACTTGGGAAATACGTGTGGAATAAATAAAAGAATGTCAGTGGTCAAGGAAGTCAACAGAAAATGTCCCACAGTACAGAACCTGTGGGAGCTGCTTGGTCGGTGGGAAGACATTGACAAGCTACATTTACTAACAGTTGTTTCCATTCACGGAATGCCTACGATTCAGTCAATGAGCATTGATTGAGCTCTGGACTCGGCGCTGGGCATAGCAATGGACACAACAGTCATAAAGCCCTACCCTCATGAAGCATCAGGCACAGATGCTCTAATTATTTCATTGTAACTTTGTGTTTTGATAGATTTCAAATGTATACCTAAATTATGAAAATTACATAATAACCTTTAACAAGATCAGCCAATTGATTTCATTTTCCCCATTTTGAGAAAAGCTATTTTTTTCCACCATAATATTTTATTGTCAAATTGTTTCCATACAACACCCAGTGCTCTTCCCCTTAAGTGCCCTCCACCATCACCACCAC
>NW_021858349.1:0-982 GCF_006229205.1 Suricata suricatta
TTCTTGATCTTTAACTTTCAGCAGCTTGACTGTGATGCATTCATGTGTGGTTGGTTTTCTTTGGGCTTATTTTTTGGGGGATTCATTGAGCTTCTTCGATCTCTTAGTTGATTTGGGACATTTCAACAATTTCTTTTTTCTGCCCCACTTTATTTTTCATTTTAGATAACGTGCTCTTCCATTCTAGAATTTCCATTTGGTTCCTTTTTTATAGTTTCCGTTTATATGCTTAGATTCCCCATCTTCATCTACTGAGATCATAATTCCCTTTAAATCCATGAAATATTTATAATAGCGGCTTTAAAGTCTTTGCTAATTCCACATCTGGGACATTTCAGGGCTGTTTTGTATTGACTCCTGTTTTCTCCTGAATTTGGGTCATATTTTCGTTCTTCTCCACATTTCTGGTAATTTTTGCTTGTTCGCAGAGGGTGCAATTGATACTCCGAAAGGGATCCTGAATTATATTGTCTTCCTTTAATGGGTTCAATACTGACTTTTGTTTTTGTTCTGGCCGGCAGTTAATTTTCTTTCCATTTTTTAAATTTATTTATTTTTGAGAGAGAGATACAGTGTGACCAAGGGAGGATCAGAAAGAGAGGTAGATACAGAATTCGAAGACAGGCCCCAGGCTCTGAGCTAGCTGTCAGCACAGAGCCCGACGCAGAGCTCGAACCCACAGACTGCGAGATCATGACCTGAGCCGAAGCCAGACACTTAACTGACTGAGCCACCCAGGTGCCCCCAGGCAGTTAATTTTCTGATGCTTCTCCTTAGTGTTGTTAAGGCTTGGTTTTAGACTTTGATCATTTGATAGGGCAGCAGTAGAGTAACCCTTTCTGTAGAGCCTGGTCCTTATTCTGGGGTCCTGGCACCTTTCTATTGTCTGACCAGAATTCCTGGTGCTTCCCCTCTGGCTAGACTAGAATTCCTATGGATCTAGAGTCTCTACAACTTCTAATATCTTTGTTTTGCTCCGGGT
>NW_021858350.1:0-982 GCF_006229205.1 Suricata suricatta
TATACCACATCTTCTTGACCCACTCATCAGGTGATGGACATTTAGGCTCTTTCCATGTTTTAGCTATTGTTGACATTGCTGCTGTGAACATTGGGGTACATGTGCTCCTATGCATCAGCACTACTGTATCCCTTGGGTAAATCCCTAGCAGTGCTATTGCTGGGTCATAAGGGAGTTCTATGGATAGTTTTTTAAGATCATATGGTTCTTAATCCTTTCTTTTATTAATGTGATGTACCACATTGATTGATTTGAGAATATTGAACCAGCTCTGTGGCCCAGGAATGAATCTCACTTGATCATCGTGAATAGTTTTTTTTTATATGTTGTTGAGTTTGATTTGCTAGTATCATTTTGAGAATTTTTGCATCCATGTTAATCAGGGGTATTGGCCTTTTTTGTGGGGTCTCTGTCTGGTTTGGGAATCAAAGTAATTATGGCCTCATAGGATGACTCTTGAAGTTTTTCTTCCATTTTTATTTTTTAGAGCAGCTTGGGAAGGATAGGTATTAACTCTGCTTTAAATGTCTGGTAGAATTCCCCAGGGAAGCTATCTGGTCCAGGACTCTTATTTGTTGGGAGATTTTTGATAATTGACTCAATTTCTTCACTAGTTATGCACCTGTTCAAATTTTCTATTTCTTCCTGATGAATTTTGGTAGTGTGTGGGTGTTTAGGTTCCAGGTTGTCCGGTATGTTGGCATATAATTTTTCATAGTATTCTCTGATAATTGCTTGTATTTCTGAGGGACTGGTGGCAATAAATCCACTTTAGTATGTGATTTTATCTACTTGGGTCATCTCTCTTTTCTTTTTGAAAAGCCTGGCTAGAGGTTTATCAATTTTGTTTATTTTTTTTTAAAAAACCAACTCTTAGTATCATTGATCTGTTCTACTATTTTTTGGATTCTATGTTGTTTGTTTTTTCTTTGCTCTTTATGATTTCTCTTCTGCTGGGGTTGGGGTTTCTTTGCAGTTCTGA
>NW_021858351.1:0-982 GCF_006229205.1 Suricata suricatta
CCTCACAAAACTGTTTTTGTAACTTTCACCATAGTGTTTTTTTACGTGTTTTTCATTAGGTTTAATCTTATGTATTTAATGGGTTTTGATACTATTGTAAAAGGCATAGTTTTTCATTTCATTTTCCACTTGATTGTTAGTATACAGAAAAACAATTTTTCAGTATCCAGCAACCTTGCTAAACTTATTATTAGCTCTATTAATTCATAAGTTGTATTTCTTTTTGCGTAGTTTTGATTAGTTGTGATTCCCAAGGAATTTTTTCTTTTAAATCGAGCTGTCGTTTATCAGCACAAAGTTGTTCGTTGTATCTCTTATTAAGCTTTTAATGTCTGAAAGATCAGTAATGGTATCTTCTTTTTCATTCTTCATATTGTAACTTTTTGCCTCTTATTTTATCTTGGTCAGTACTGCTGGGGTTTATCAATTTTATCAATTTTATTAATTTTTTCAAAGAACCAACTTCTCTCTTTGTTGATTTTATTGATTAAACATTTGTTTTTTGGTGGGTTTTTTTTTTTTGCTTTCTTCTCTTATCCTTAGTTATTTTTGGTTGTTTGTTTTGTTTTTTGGGTGAGGGGTTTGCTTTCTACATTTTGAATTTAATTTGCTGTCTTTTTATAGCTTCTTGAAAATGCAAGACCCCTCAAAACATTGTTTCAACTGTACCCCTGCAATTCTGATATGTCATATTTTTATTTTCATTTAGTTTAAAACACTTTCAAATATTATCTTTTTAAAACAAAATATGGGTGTTGTTGCTCAAAATACGAGTATATTGCTTAATTTCCAGACATTCGGGAATTTTCTAAGACTTTTGCTACTGTTACTGACTTCTAGTTAAATTTCACCGTGGTCAGAGAACTGACAGTCTGATTTCAGTCTTTTAAAATTTATTAATATTTACTGTGCATCATATAGCTTACTTCAACAAATGGTCCATGTGTACTGGAAAAGAATGTGTGTCCTGTAGCTGTTAGGC
>NW_021858352.1:0-981 GCF_006229205.1 Suricata suricatta
AGTAATGTTGAATACCTTTTCATGTGTCTGTTAGCCATCTGGATGTCTTCTGTGGAAAAGTATCTATTCATGTTTTCTTCCCATTTGGGAGGTTCTGAGGTGTAATTTAGGTGGTTGTGGGACTTAATGGGCCCATTCCCCAGGAGCTTCAATTACGGTATAATTAAGTGTCTGCCTACTACATACATCTTACATCTTCAGCACCGGAGACAGAATGTCAGTCTCTCAGGTTTGTTAGCTAGAACTAGGTTTTGGTTACTTGAAAATAAAAATTAAAATCTTTTGTCTGTAAACAATTGTTTTAAAGATCTATTGAACTCAGCTCTTCTAGTTAGAGAATGTTTAACAGGACCCATATTTCTGTGCAGTAACTATTTAAAGTGATTTTGCATTTCAATATTCAGAAACAGTTAATGGTGAATTTAGAACAATTTTCTCTCGAATATTAAACATGAATGTGTATAAAAGAAGGCAGAATAAACAAATGACAGCCCTCTTCTCTCTCTCTCTCTCTCTCGCGCGCGCGCTCTCTCTCTCTCTCTCTCGCTCTCTTTCTCTCAGTCTCTCGCTTGCTCACACTCTCTCCCACCCTCTCTCCTTCTCTGTTTCTTGCCTCTTACCATCCGTTTCTCAGACCAAAATTTAATTTTGGAATCTAGAATGTACGGCATGGGAGGAGCTTCTTAATTATCATACTAATGCTGAAGTTTCCATTAATGTGCCTGCGAGATGGTCATAGAGAGTCAGGATCTGTGAAGTGTCTCTGCTCAGAAAAGGAGACGAATACATTTGGATTTGCTTTGGGTTTGGTATGAAATAGTTTCCTATTATCAGCCTACAATATTAGGAAGAAAATTTACTATGTTAATGTTCCTTTTGAACTGAGAAATAGGCAAATAAGTCAGGTATTTTATTTTGTTTGGTTTTTGTTCTTGGTCAGGTAATGAGAAAACCAGGATTTTGGGAAAGTGATATGCTTCC
>NW_021858353.1:0-981 GCF_006229205.1 Suricata suricatta
CTCAACCGACTGAGCCACCCAGGCGCCCCAAGGGGGGGCCTTTTAAATGACTATAGATGTAAGCAAATAAAACCTTAACAGAAAACAGATGATAGTAAAATAAATCATAGCAATACCACATTCCCAAGGAAGTGAATATGAGTACATTTCAGCATTAAAGTGATGTACCATAAAATGTTACTAGATCACAAAAAAAAAAACCCAAATAAACAAAATAAAACAAAACCCAAGAATTTTAGTATCTGTTAAAAGTCCTAAACAAAAAATCCAAACCATTTATAATTAATGTGTTTTTTTATTTTGAAATATTTTTAAAGTAGGTTTCACATCCAGCACAGAGTCCAATGTAGGGCTTGAACGCAAGACGCTGAGATCAAGATCTGAGATGAGATGGGAGACTCAGATGCTTAGGCAACTGAGCCATCCAGATGCCTCCATGATGTGTATTTTTAATATTAGAAATAAAGGTAGCTAATTCTTTAAAAGATGAAGAATCCAAGTGGAAAAAAGAACAAAAGCCATACTTAAAGATCAAAAAATAGAAGCATTTCACTAATAACACAAGCAGAAGATGTCTGATATGTTTACTGGTATTTCACATGATTTTTACAGTTTTAACCAGTGCATCATGGCAAGAAAAATGAAAGAGTCAGATTTTGGGGAAAGAGGATTTAAAATTTTTTATCAACTAGAGGGGCACCTGGGTGGCTCAGTAGGTTAAGAGGCGCAAGTCACTATCTCCCTGTTCATAAGTTTGAGCCCCATAGCAGGCTCTCTGCTGTCAGGGAGGATCTTCTGTCCACCTCTCTCTCAGCCCCGCCCCTGCTTGTGCACAGGTTTCTCTCTCTCTCTCTCTCTCTCTCTCTCTCTCTCTCTCTCCTTCCCTCTCAAAAATAAATAAACATTAGGGGCACCTGGGTGGCTCAGTCAGTTAAGAGTCTGACTTTGGCTCAGGTCATGATCTCATGGATCGTGGGTTCG
>NW_021858354.1:0-1941 GCF_006229205.1 Suricata suricatta
ATATATATACATACATACATTGATTGAATACAAGATCTCTTTTCTCTTTTTTATAGTTGTAGAAATAGATGAGGATTGTGAGGTTCTTGCCAGCTATAACTACTATGCATGACAAAAAGACCTTCTAAAAATCAATACCTGAACATATTCTAAATGAGCATAAGTATGTTAGAAAAGTAAAGCTGGAGAAATACCTTTTTTTTGGTATCTGCTGGGTGTTTTTTCTCTGAAGTCTGAATTAATTGTTATAGAGTGGGTGAGGATTGGAGAGCTATTTCAGAAGAGAACCAAAAACTATTGCTGATAATTGTACATTTTCATTGAAAGCTATGAATAGTTCTGATTTTAGATTCACAAACTCTATATAATTTCCAAAGACTGCTATGTGATGTTTTCTCTAAGAATAACGAAGTTATGCACCTTCACGCTACCCAATAGGACACAATGATTAAATATTACTAAATGTTGATATAATCACATGGTTGTTGGCAGGCTTCAGTTCCTTTTAGGTTGGTAGGCTCTGTTGGACAGAGTCCACTTTCATTTGCTTATGTGTGCTACTTCACAGAGCGGATTACAACACAGCAAATGCCTCATCAGAATGAACTAAGTGGGGAGATTAAAGAGCACATGTGAGGAGAACAAGTAACCGTCTTTTATAACCTAGTCTGGGAAGTGACATCTCACTTTTGCTATATTCAGTTCACTAGAGGCAAGTCTCTAGATTAAGCCTACAATTAAGAGAAGGAGAACACACATAGGTGTAAATACTAGGATTCAGGGATCATTGGAGGTCATTTTAGAAGCTGATCACCACACAAAGTAACAAGTTACCCTCGTGATATTTTTTACCAAGCTTAAGGATATTATTCACTATATAAAGCTTTTCCATTTCACTTAGGTCAGACTCAATCAAACACCGCTAAGTATAATAAAATCAGATCTTTTACATCAGACAAAGAAATTATAGATTTTGTAGGAGAGGATAGCAATAGTGAAATTTCTTTAAAGATGAATATTCATCAGTCATCTGTCACAAATATATTTTCAATGTAATGATATTTGGCTGGTGTGTGTGTGTGTGTGTGTGTGTGTGTGTGTGCGCGCGCACACCTGTGTGCATGTTTAAGTGTGTGTTTGCTTAACTCTAGGAGGCACTGGAAAAAGAAGTCCTGCTATTTAATAAGAGGGGTTGGATTCTTGTTGAAGAACCATACTTGATTTTAACAATATATATTTCTTTTGGTTAGATGATAAACATTTTATTGAAGTATAGTATACAGACAAAGAAATGCAAAATCAGATGTACAGTTTTATTACTTTTTACAAAATGACACGGTGTGGTCAAGAAATGCAGTATCATCAGCATGCCAGAGCATGCCTGTGTGCCCATCCAGCCATTAGCTTTGTAGACGGTAACCATTATTACCTATCACTGCTTCACATGTTCTGGCTGTTGTCACAAAGTACCATAGACTGGGTGGCTAATAAATGACAGAAACTTATTTCTCACAGTTCTAGAGGCTAGAAATTCGCGATCAGGGTGCCAGCATGATCGAATTCCCGTGAGACCCCTCTTCTGGGTTGCAGACTGCTGGACTCTCATTATATCCTCACATGGTGGAGAGCAGAGAGCAGCAAGCTCTCATGATTTTAAAAGGACACTACTCCAGTCATGAAGGTCGCCCCAGTTACCTCACCGAAGGCTGATCACCTCCCAAAGGCCCCACCTCCTGTTACAACTACACTGAGGGATGAGGTTTCAATATATAAAATTTGGGGAGATAATAACATCCCTCATAACAACCACCATAAAATTAGTTTTTCTGTCATTTTAAAAATATATATGTAAATGGAATCAAGTATGTACAATTTTTTTTAAAAATGTTTTTATTTTTTGAGAGAGAGTGCAAGTGGGTTAGGGGTAGACAGAGAGGAGGA
>NW_021858355.1:0-981 GCF_006229205.1 Suricata suricatta
CTGGAGTCTGTACTTCCTCCTTCCACTCTTGCAGATAAGAGTAATGTCCTTCTCAGATTCATAGATGGGGCGGACCAAGTTTACAGAGCTCCCTTCTTCTCTGCCATCTTGGCTCCTCCCCCCCCAAATGTATCTCTCTGTTCACTGCACTAACTACGTGGTGATCGCTATGTGGCTCTCTGTTGGAATTATCGGAAGGTGCTAACCTCACCTATCAATTTGCCTGCTTTCTAAATAGACAACTTAGATCGAAAATCTGCACTCCCACCTCTTCTTTGAAGCTGACCGGACAAAGCATATGCGTGGAAAGTCACTATTCACTGTCTCACAGAACCTGGAGTGCCTAACTATAATTGGTCATTCCAAGACCCTCTTAAGACAAAGAACTTTAAAACTGATAGGGTCCCAATATGCCTCCTCCTTTCACTTGCCAGCAAACATTGTCTCCTTGTTCCTGCAAACATAGTCATACCCCTGTGCCATTGACAACAGATTTGTCTTTTATCCGTCGTCTTTCGCTCCCGCACCCCTTTTTTCCCTCACCCCAGGACCTCTGCACCACCATGTTGCTCCTATGTTCTTCTTTCCTACGCCCTCTCTCCTACCTGCTCTTGTCACACACCCATGCACTGCCATTGTCCCACACACCCCAACGTCCCCACCACACATCTGAATTAGAGTGGCGATGCTCAGAGCAATTTTTAATCCTACGTATTTTAAATATTCTCAATATGGGTAGTTTCAGGCTTGAAACGATTACAAATGATAATAAAGTCCTCCAGTCAATCTAGAGGTCGGGAGGTACACCTCTTCTCTATCTGAACATGTCAACAAGAGACGCACACCCACAAGGAAAGTGTATGTTGATTTTATTAAACTGATTGTGAACTGTGGTTAGTATGAAGGTGCGGTGAGTATTAATGTCAAAGAGGGTGAGTCTGTAAGTGTTCAGGATTTGTGACTTTCATTCGCAGTTGTGAG
>NW_021858356.1:0-981 GCF_006229205.1 Suricata suricatta
TTCTCTTGTCTGCACCACCCAGGAAAAACTGCTTATGTTTGTCCTTGAGGGCAACGTTGAGGGCCTGGGTGGAGAAGTATCCGATGACATTGCCCTGGCCACCACACCAGAAGGACAGGGCTCCCTGCTCCCTGGGGATGTAAACCACACAGCCTATAATACCCTTGTATTGCTTATCCACCATAATTTGCTTGCTGGCATGTTGCGCTTGCAGCAGCAGCTTGACTCGCTCAGTGGACACTACTGCAGCCCCTCCATCAGCCAGGAAGTCCTTGGTGAAGAACAGAGCACAGCGCCATCTGTCACGTTGAAAGGAAAGAGGAGGTGGGTGACTGCAGGACTCCAGTAGGAAGCTGCTGGGACTCTGGGATCCAATGTCAATAATTTTAAATGGTGTAATGTCACATTGAGATGTTTTCCTTCAGTATGTAAAAAAGCAAAAATAAGTTAAATCTTTCAATCCAAGGGAGAGCAAAAAAATCTCACATTTATTTAATAACAATAGGTACCAGGCATGGTCCATATATTAAAACAGTCAAATAGAGTTCCTGTTGATTAAACGACCTAAATTCCTAAAGCCCTAGAACACCCATGCACTGTACTTTGTTCTCAGAACGATTTAGCCCCTCTTCTTTCATTCTTCTCCTATTCCAAACAAATAGTATAACCATTTCAGAAAAAAGATTTTTTTCCCATTGCACATGGCAAATGATTTTGTTTAGTATCGCTATACACAGACAATAGGGGCACTTCATGCACAGTTATATTTTTCAAATGCATGGGCTCTGAAACTATCAACACTGGACTACCTGAAAGTCTGTACAAAACTAGGTACGATTGGGAAAAGAAAATAGTGTGCAGTGGTTTATCCTAAGAGAGAGAATAAGGCCATCATCAAGAAGCTACATATGTGATCACATTTCCTCTGATGGTGATTTTCAAAGAACTGGGAGAGGTTTATCAAAATTGAGAATTCCTGTG
>NW_021858357.1:0-981 GCF_006229205.1 Suricata suricatta
GGCACCTGGGTGGCTCCCTCAGTTAAGCATCCAACTCAGTTTGGGCTCTGGTAATGATCTCATGGTTCAAGAGTTCAAGCCCCAAGGCGGGTTCCGCACTGATATATGCAGAGCCTGCTTGGGATTCTCTCTTTTTCTCCCTCTCTTTCTGCCCCTCCCTCTCTCTAAATAAACAATAAACTTTTTAAAAGAAGTATTTGATTTATTTGTTTTGAGAGAGAGAGAGCCTGCGGGAGCAGGAGCAGGGTAGAGGCAGAGAGAGACGCCCACGCAGGCTCCTGGATGTCAGCGCGGAGCACAGAGCCCAACGTGAGGCTCAATCTCGGGAACTGAACCGTGAGATCATGACCTGAGCCGTAATCAAGAGTTGACTGCCTAACCGACCGAGCCCCCAGGAGCTCTGCCTTAGCTCTGATTGTCAGTGTTAAGTAGGTCCGCGTTGCCTGAGTTCACAGGGCTGTTATGCAGCAGAGCCAGCGGCGCGGCTATAAAGCCGGAGATATTTGCGGCTGCAACGCCAGCCCCTCCCTTACGAGAGGGCTGGGGTTTTTGGTCATTGTGCCCTTTGCAGCCTGAGTCCACTGAGGACCCAGAGTCCCCTTCTGGTGGACACACACAGGCACAGCTGTGGGGAGCATGGGGAAGGACCCAGGGACAGGCAGACCCTTGCAGCCGGGGTCTGGGCTATTACAATCAGGAGAAGAGATTTAAGAAGGGGTGGGCATGAGGGGCTCCTGGGGGGCACCTGGGGGGCTCGGTTGGTTAAGCGTCCGACTTCGTCTCACAGTTCGCGGGTTCGGGCTGCATCAGGCTCCGTGCTGACAGCTAGCTCAGGGCCTAGAGCCTGTCTTCAGATTCTGTATCTCCCTCTCTCTCTGACCCTCCCCTGCTCGTGCTTCTCTCTCTCTCTCTCTCTCAAATAAAGAAAAACAGTAAAAAATTTTTTTCTTTAAAAGAAGGGGTGGGCATGAGAAAGAGGGG
>NW_021858358.1:0-981 GCF_006229205.1 Suricata suricatta
TCGGTGGCGCCGGTGCTCCCACCTCCTCTGCCCGCTGCTCACTGCACCCCAACACACTGGCCGAACGTGAGGCCAGGAGCTTGGGCTGGGCTGCTGGTCTTGGGGCGGCCTGGACCCCGGGCTGGTCTGGGGAGGTGGGGCCAGGACCCGGGGCTGAGTGGCTGGTCTGGGGGGGACCTGGACCCGGGGCTGGACTGCCATCTGGGGGGCCTGGACCCCAGGCTGGGCCGCCATCTGCGGGGGCCAGGACCCAGGGCTGCAGTTTTTAGTCCCTCGTCTGTGGCTGCAGCATCTTAGGCACCTGGGTGCTGAAGGCGTAGGGTCTGGTTCAGTGTTTTAAAGATTCTCCTGGTCCAAAGACGCATCCCAGGGGCCTGGCGTGCACGACGCTGAATGATACAGAGTCGATGCCAGGCTCCTGTCTTCCCGGGGGGCCCTGGGGCAGGGAGACCCGGAACAGCTCAGCAGCTCCATCCTGAACCGTTTTACCCTCTCGGTAACGGCCTGCTGCCGCGTTTCTAAGGCGCCGTCCGTCCTGTCGGAAGCCTCGGACGGTGCCGGGCGTTGTGTCCGCGTCTGACCCCAGGGCATTCGTCCCCCGACCACCAGCCTGTGAGGGCTTCCCGTCGGCTCCCCTGCGGTGCCGAGCGCCCACTCAGCGCAGTCCCTTGAGGGACATAGCTGTGGGGGCCAGCAGGGGGCCCGTCCTGTGTGGGAGGGTGCGAGTTCCAGCCAGCGCTCCGCGGAGGGGCCGTCCCCTGCACTAACGGCTCGCTGTCCCCACAGTGTGCTGGCGAGGAGAACTGCGTGGACAGCCGGACCATCTACGTGGGGCACAGGGAGCCCCCCCCAGGTGCTGAGGCCTACATCCCACAGAGGCACCCCGACAACAGAATCGTCTCCTCCAAGGTGAGCTGGGGTGTCTGGGCCTGTGGGGGGTGTCAGGGCCCGTGGGGGGGGGTGTCAGGGCCTGCGGGGGGG
>NW_021858359.1:0-981 GCF_006229205.1 Suricata suricatta
GTTGTTACACTAGGAAACAGTGTAACAGATTCAGATTCGGCACCTGATCCTGCTTTCTCATTACATTTTTAGCAGACAAAACGATAGTACCCTTTTTAGTGTGTGTAGCCCTTGAACATGAACTTCCATGTGAAGCCGCATCTCACTAACTTAACGGGGAAGGCGCTGTGATGCCGCTTGGCGTAGCGCGGCTGTGATTGTAATCTTTGCCGGCAAAATATTTTTGAAACGTTCACATTAGCTGAGTCAAGATAAAAAATAGTGTTCTGTCCCTCTCTGGCTTGTGTGGTTAAAGCTTTATGTGAAACATTCTCTGAGGATGAAGGGCTCATTCGTGCTTCACCATTTTGTTCCTCATGGGGACAAGAATAAAGACTGAAATATGAAGGTGAAAATAGGGAGGAAAATGATGCTTGTCAGCCTGCCGTGTGCAGAGCTTCCTTGATGTACGATGTGGTTAAGTCCCAACAGACCGAACGTCAGCTGCAAACATTAAAAGGGAGAAGAATGGACGTAACTCATCTGACCCAGCACGTGTCATAGCGTAAGCGGCCTGGCCGCCTTCAATGCGCCCGCAGCACTGACACCTGCTTCTTGGTGGGCAAGGGCATCTCGCACAAACCCTACCAGATAGGAGGTGCTGACCACCTTGTGTCATGCGCTGGCCTGAGAGAACAGCATGAGCGATGGGTGTCTGCCCTCGGCTCAGCATCCGAGAGAGGACCTGCCACGTGTCGCTAGCCCGGGACAAGATCCAAGTTCCAAATCCCAAGTATGGTTTCTATTGAATGCCTGCAGTTCTGCACTATCATGAAGTAGAAGAACCATTAAGTTAGTGAGATGCGGCTTCACATGGAAGTTCATGTTCAAGGGCTACACACACTAAAAAGGGTACTATCGTTTTGTCTGCTAAAAATGTAATGAGAAAGCAGGATCAGGTGCCGAATCTGAATCTGTTACACTGTTTCCTAGTGTAACAAC
>NW_021858360.1:0-981 GCF_006229205.1 Suricata suricatta
GAGGGAGGAGTACAGCAGGGTGTTGCAGACGTGTGGACGAGAGATGAGGAGGGAGGAGGCAGGGCAGGAGATGAGTGATGGATTGGGGGTGCACTGTGGAGAAACATCCATCAGCACCTGGGGATGGATTAAATGCAGGAATGCAGAGGAGCACCTGGGTGGTTCAGTCGGTTAGGCATTCAACTTAGGCTCAGGTCATGATCTCACGGTTCGTGGGTTCGAGCCCCGCATCTGGCTCTGTGCTGATAGCTAGCTCAGAGCCTGGAGCCTGTCTTTGGATTCGATGTCTCCCTTTCTTGCTGACCCTCCCCAGCTCACACCGTCTCTCTCTGTCTTTCAAAAATAAATTTAAAAAATATTTAAAAAAATTTAAATGCAGGGGTGCAGAATGATAGAATGGGGGGAAGGAAGGCAAGGACAGAGTGCTATCTACGAGCAAGAGCGGTGAACTTGTGGTTGGGTTTGCGCAGTCAGAGCCCCCACTGTTGCTCCCTATGCGTGAATGTATGTGAGAGCCCAGAGTCCGAACCAGATGCACACTTTCTGTTCCCATTGGTATTTTGTTCGCTACCTAACACGACACTTTGTACACGGCGGAGACAGAAATAAGTGTTTGCTGAATGAATAAATACCTGCAAGCATATGCTCTCATCCAAGCATCACCGAGCCTGGCATAGCTTGGTGTGCAGCGGCCTCTCGATCAGGTTTCGTGGAATGAATGGGCGAGTGCTCTCATGCCTGTCTGGGTCTAACGTGCTTCCTCCCTCCCGAGGAGCTGGAAGGCGACAGAAGCTCACCAGGCTCCCCACTTATGCTCAAGACGCCTGTGATATGACATCAACCTGTCACTCATGAAGACAGCAAATCTATCGGGTCATAAATTTGACTGGAAACTAATACACTGGCAATAATAAGCATTAATTAAACATTTAATTCACCATCTCGCTTTGCCTGTCATAATACATTTTAGAAGGATGTCAG
>NW_021858361.1:0-981 GCF_006229205.1 Suricata suricatta
CTGAACCTGAGCTCCTGAGACACTTGGTCCTGGGTGTCTGTCCCTGGAAACAGAGGCCGGGCTGGTGACACCCAGCGATGGAGAGTGGGTCCCTCACCAGTCATCACCCAGCTTGGCCCCTCCTCACCCTCAGAGGCATCTCTGTGACCTTGCTGCCAGGAGTAAATCCAGTGTCCCCAGAGCATTTGAGAACACTGGGAGGACCCGGTGCCCTGCTGGGCTTCTCTGTTACAAATGGAGAGAAGCCCCTGGACGTGGGGGCCCTGGGGCTCTGTGCGTGGTGCTGACGGACTCAAGGCCAGGCCAGGACAGAGGCCAACTCGCAGTAGGGAGGAGGCTCCTCCTCTAAGGGAACCAGGTCCCCATCAGCCTTGCTTTTCAGAGTGTGTGCCCCGCCCAGGACACCCAGCATCACCTGAGCGCTTGTTAGAGGCAGACTCTGGGGTCCACACCACACCTGCTGAGTCAGAATCCGCATTTTACAGGATCTGCCCACCCCCTGTGGGTACAGGAGGGAGAGGCGGCCCCACCCCCACATCATGGGGTCTGAAGCAGCATTTCTAGTGGGTCGCCTGTGCATTCCCAGCGCTTAGGAAGTTTCACAGGTGATTCCGTTGCCCAGTGGGGGTGACAAGAGCCTGAGGGAGCCCTCCAGACTCCTACTCTGAAGAGAAAAGCCACATGGAGAGGAGAGAGGGCTGCAGGGGGTGCTGACCGTGCACCTTGACCCCGAGCCGCGGGCAGTGCCCGGGACACCAATGCCACAGGCTTGCGCTTGTGCACACAAGGGCGTGCGCGCGCTCGCCTACGGTGGGAAATCCCAGCTGAAGTGGGCGAGGCCTCAGCAGTTCCCAGGGAACTGAAACGTAGACGAAATGAAAGGGGAAGAAGGGGACCAGGAGGTCAGGAGTGAGGGTGGGGAGGAGAGGGGAGGGGAGGGACTGGCGAGACCCCGCCCCGGCCCACGTGACCCGGCTAAAG
>NW_021858362.1:0-981 GCF_006229205.1 Suricata suricatta
AGAGAGGGAGAGAGGGAGGGAGGGAGGGAGGGAGGGCGAGAGAGAGAGAGAGAGAGAGAGAGAGAGAGAGAGAGAGAGAGAGGGAGAAGCCCAGTTAAACTCTAGCTGTTCCAACTGAGGCTCTGGACAGCCATCTTGGACATTCCAGCCCCAGCAGAAGAACAACCAACTGAACTCAGTCAATTCATAAAACCCTAAGAAACAATAAAATATTCTTTTAAGCCACTACATTTTATAGTGGTTTGCTATACAGCAATAGATAACTGAGGTAAAATGCATTAAATAAATGTTATTTCCTTTTGAAAGTTGTCATCATTGATTGACTTTTTTCCTCCAAAATAATTAATATTAAGAAAGAGAAAGCTTTGTTCCTCAATAACTCATTCACTCAATAAAAATGTGCTGCATTCCTACTATGGTCAGAGCAACAACAATTTGTCTCCCATTTAAAAAAAAAAAAAAGAAAAAGGGAGACAAATTACCCCACTAGCCCCCAAGCATTCCTTCATGGGCAAAGTGGAAACATTTAAATTTCTCATCTTATTAGTATTATTATTTATTGAGTGACTATAATGTTTACCCATATTTTAACCTTTTAAAAATGCATGAGGGAATTAGTGCAGAACCAGACCTTATTTTTCATAGACTCACTGACTCTTCTTGATAGGAAGTTGAAAAATACTCAACACTATATCAAAACCATAGACTCTCAAGGATCAAAGGGCCTCCGAAAGGTCAGCCAGTCTGCTCTACTCTAGGTAGGCTTTCATCTCAGCTTCCCGGAGAGCTGCCAAGGCTCCTGTTTTTAAAGTTCTGCGAGCTACATTCCCTGGGTCTTGGCGACAAAGCCCTTCATGCACAGCATCGGTATTTCTAGGGGAAATCATGCTGCAGTATTCACTTTGCATCCCTCTTCAGGCTCCTGCATTATGGGCTGCTGTAATTTAGAGTCACATTTGTAGCCATGACGTGCCATTTGGT
>NW_021858363.1:0-981 GCF_006229205.1 Suricata suricatta
TCAAATGAATATCAAAAGAAACGCCCAGATTTGCCTCAGCAATGCTGGGAAGGGGGGAGTTAGCACTGAATAATCTAAAATACGGTTTTGATCTTTTGTGCACCTTGGCCACTCCAGTCTGGCCCAGCATGACAGACGCCAAAGTTATTTTGACCAGGAAATGGCAGTCTCCAGCCTCTAGATGCAAATCTTGTTTGCTTGTTCACTCTCCAGAAAGTGATAATCTTTGCCTGAGGCAGACAATTGCCAATGATGTTATCAAGAAATTTTGTCTTTGCAAGTGTGTTGTGGTTTTTAAAATTTTTTTATGTTTATTTATTTTTGAGAGAGAGAGACAGAGTGTGAGTAGGGGAGGGGTGGAGAGAGAGGGGGAGACACAGAATCCCAAGCAGACTCTAGGCTCTGAGCTGTAAGCACAGAGCCTGACTCTGGGCTTGAACCCATGAACCATAAGATCATGACCTGAATGCAAGTCAGACACTTGAGGGACTGAGTCACACAGGCACCCCTGTTGTGCTTTAAAAAAAAAATTTGTAGGTAAATACAACTCTCTCCTCAAATTTTATATCTTCAGACAGCTATCAGTGTGACTTGACCTATCATTCTATCTTTGCGAAGAATTGCACCGAGATGTGGAGCCTTTGTAATAAAAAATTCTTCCACTGAGAATGATTCAGATATCTGAAAAAAATCGCGTCTGAGAGTCCACAATGGTGTAGTTTTGTTCTGTTTCTATGGATTGTTTTACAAAATACTTTCCACATGCTGCAGTTCATCTAATGCCCAACAACTGTCCTTTGAGTGCCGGCTCTGGCCCATCACTGGTATGACTCTCCATAAGTTATTTAAACTCTCTAAACCTTCCTTCCTTGTGTGTAATATGGAGCTCTCCAAATATAGCTCAGGTCAGTGTTGCTGGGGGATCAGATGAGATAATGCACGTGAACCTTTCACGTCAGTGCCTGGCACAGTAATAATCAC
>NW_021858364.1:0-981 GCF_006229205.1 Suricata suricatta
AGTCAGGTGCCTTGTGATCTTACTAATCCATACGCCTACCTCGGAGAGGGATGCTGGCCATGCTCCTGCGTCAGCTGAGCCTTTCGCCCCTCTACCGAAAGATTAGGTGGCTGGACTGGACGTTTGTCAGGTCTCAAAGGCTATGGCCCAAGTTCAGGGAAGAACTTTCAGCTCAGATGTGAGGGCCCAGGGCCCAGTGGGGACTACCGGCAGGAATCCCCTCCCATGAGGAAGCCACGGCAGGTGGGGAGAAAGAAGGCAGAGAAGACCACCCGGAGTGTCAGTCCACTGCATCTGACCATGGCCGCTCCTGGGTTTGTAAGCAGTGAGGGTAGCTCACTGATCAGTCTGCATAGACCAAAACCTCACCAGTAACTCAAGGTGGGACCCTGTCTTGCTCCTCTTGCTTTCCCACTGAGTTTTTCATGTTCTTAGTACATGTTAAGAGCTCAATATTCAAGTGTATGTGCAGGCTAGAGGGGGAGGGGAGAGAGGAGGAGAAGAAGAAATTGAGGGGGAGGGGAAGAGAGAAAGAATCGGAGGGGAGAGGGGGGGCCTGATGGCTTTCAAGTCCCAAAACAAAATAATCTTGAATCTCTTTAAAGTGCTAAAATGTATTTTTATCTATTTTTGATGGTATTATTATTCATTTTTCTTTCTTTTTTCTTTTTTTCAATTTAAATTCAAGTTAGCCAACTTGTAGTATAGCCTTGGCTTTGGAAGTAGAACCCAGTGATTCATCTCTTGCATATGACACCCAGTGCTCATCCCAAAAAGTGCCCTCCTTAATGCCAATCACTCATTTAACCCATCCCCATTGACCGACCCTCAGTTTTTCTCTGTATTTAAGAGTCTCTTATGGTTTGCATCCCTCTCTGTTTTCTTCTTATTCAACCTCTTTGATGTAGGATGCAGCAACTTCTTGCTTGACACGTCTCTGGAGACAAGGGAAATAAAAGCAAGAGCCAACTACTGGGACCT
>NW_021858365.1:0-1940 GCF_006229205.1 Suricata suricatta
CCCCCACCCCTGCCCTGTCTCCCACCAGCCTCTACCACGGGCCTCGCTCAAGGCAGACGGTTCACTGACCTGAGGAAAATGCTGAATCCCAAGCCAGATTCACCCTGTCAGTCTCCTCCCTGACACCTCCCACACGCGCGTGCACACACACATGCTCTCACACGCACTCTCGTGTGCACACATGCACACACATACACACTTGCACACGTGCACTCACACACATATGCACACTCACATACACACTCGTGCACATGCACTCACACACATGCACATGCACGCGTGTGCACATACACACATGCACCCACGCACGCATGTGAATACTCATCATGCACACACACACATGCACACACACAAGAATGTGGGCGTGCGCGTGCGCACACACACACACACACACACACACACACACACTTAATTGCCCCAGTTTCTGTTCAGGAAAGTAATCTCTTTACTACCACCTGGAGTAAAATGTGAATCACTAAGCAAAGAACTATCAGACACAGAGAAGCCTGAAGATAAATCATTTTTGGAAAGTTGTCATTTTGAGGCACCCAAAGGCAGACTTCTCTCATGTAAGTGAGGAAGAGGACAGCCTCACAGTGCCACTGGGTATTCCCTGAACACTCCCCTTTCTATTCCTCCCTCTGTACCTTCTCACATGCTGTTCCCTCCACCTGGAACACCCTCTTCTAACACCCCTCTTTTCCTGGCAAAATGCCATCTTTCCTTCCAGGTCCAGACAATTCCAATCCCACCCCTGCACAAGCCCCCTTAAGCCAGGGCCTCCCCTCTCGCTGTGCCACTTTATGGTTAACAGAGGAGGCTCTGGAGCCATGGCCTGGGCTCAACTTAAGACTGCCACTTACTAGCTGTGCAACTTTGCAGAAGGTACTCAATCTCTCTGGGCTTCAGATTCCCCTTCGATGCGATGATGTCATTATCACCATCCCTTGGGGCTGAGTGCACGGGGCTGGGCACGCAAAGGAACTCGAATGGACTGCTAAACTGAATTGTGCAAACAAGGGATTGGCCGCAGTCCTCTGGGAAAGTGGGGACACAAAGACAATAATGCAATAAGGCCAGCTTCAAGACAAATATGGGGACCCAGGGAGGAAGTTAGGGCTGGAGGTCCTGTTCAACAAACACACCCTGATTGCCTCAATCAGGCCCTAAGATATTTTTCTCAGCACCAACCCCACCTCCTCTTCTGGACTCAGATACCATCTGACTTGAAAGGAAGCTCCTGCCTCAGATCTGCTCTGGAGGGTGCTGCGGGCAGTGACAGGCTGGAGAGTATTAAAAACCAGCTTTCTTGAGAAAGGGGGAGGCCATCACGATTAGTCGTGTTTGCCAGTTTCCCTGGTGTAAAGACTCCCAACCATGGCTGATTTCAAGTTGCCCACGTGCTGTCACTGAACACGGAGTTCAGAAGAGATGCGTGGTAGCACTCTATTATATGGTATTTCCACCAGATGCCGACAACAGGTGTAAATAACCTGAAGACTATGGATCATAGTAAAATGTAGCTAAATCATTGGGAAATGATGGGTTTTGAATATTTATAACCTTTTTTTTTGATGGAATATTATACGTAGGTTTATACAGTATCATTTTAAATTACAGGTGTGTTTTAAAAGTGCCCATCAGAGGCGCCTGGGTGGCTCAGTCGGTTGAACATCCAGCCTCAGCTAGTGGGTTCGAGCCCTGTGTCGAGCTCTGTACTGACAGCTCAGAGCATGGAGTTTGCTTTGGATTCTGTGTCTCCCTCTCTCTCTGCCCCTCCTCTGATCAGGCTCTGTTGCTCTCTCTCTAAAACTAAATACACATTAAAAAAATTTTTTAAGTGCCCAAAGTTTCTGAAACATCAACAATTGACTCCCCCCTCATTAGCAACCTGGATGCTCTTTGCAAAACATACTTACCTCAGGACCTTTGCACTTACA
>NW_021858366.1:0-981 GCF_006229205.1 Suricata suricatta
TGCATGGCTGGAGGGGATTTTTGCTGTTATTTATTTTTGTAAAAACGGGATCGATGTCTCCGTTTGCACCACGGCCACAGCTCCGGAGAGGTGAGCAGCACATGCAGATATGCCCACGTCCTGAGGCCAGGAGTCCGAGACCCAGGTGTGGGCAGGGCTGGTCCCTCCCGAGGCCTCTCTCTCTGCCTGGCGGATGGCCGTCTTCTCCGTGGGTCCCCATCACGTGCTCCCCTCCGTGCGGGCCTGTGCCCTGGCCTCTCTGCATAAAGACACAAATCATCGTGGGTCAGGGCCTACCTTTAAGATTCCCCTGTAGCTTAATCATGTCGGTAAAGTCCCTACTTCCAAATATAGGCCCATTCTGAGGGGCCAGGGCTCAGGGCTCTAAGGCATCCATGGTGCAGCCCGCGGCTGCAGCCTGCGTCTGACAGAACCACACCCCCGTCCCTCCCCTGCATCCCCCACAGCGGGGTGCTTCCGCCTCCGAGCGTCTGCGTGCTTGCACGTCTGTTGTTAACGTCGCCACGTGCCCCTCCCGAAGGTAGGAGCCCCGTGCCCCAGGCTGTCTGAGAGCGCCCGATACCCACATTCCCACCGGACACACGAGCTGTTCCTTTGTTCATCTTTAAACTTGTATTAAGGAAAATCTCAAACAGAGCCAATGTCCGGAGCCTTGAACAATGAACCAAAACACGCTCCTCATGGGCCGTACGCACGGTCCACCTCTTACTCTCGTAGCCCGGGCCCCCGCCATTGCTCCGGGCGAACAAATCCCAGACAGGAAGGCCCTGCACCTGTACATGACCATATGCATTTCTTTTTAATAATTGTATTTCTATTTTTAAGAGACAGAGAAAGCACGAGCGGGGGAGGGGCAGAGAGAGAGGGAGACACAGAGTTAGAACAGGCTCCAGGCTCTGAGCTGTCAGCACAGGGCCCGACGCAGGGCTTGAACCCACGGACTGTGAGATCACGACCTGA
>NW_021858367.1:0-981 GCF_006229205.1 Suricata suricatta
TGTAGTTCTGAGAAGGTCATGGTTAGGTTGTGGAGAGCCCTTGAGTACAGGTGGCCCATTGGAGGAGTCCCAGGTACAAGCAGAAAGGCATCAGCTCTGATAGCCCTGCTGTACTCAGTCAATGACCAGGAGGTGGCCTTGGCAGCTGGAGCAGTGGCAAGTGCATATGTGGCCTCTGGAGGCTGTCAGCCCGCTGGGCTCCTTGCAGCAGCTTCTCTGGAGACTTCTGAGTGGTGCAGCTCCATAACCACACATCTTTTTGTCAATTCTGCCATTTCCTCTTTCCTTGTTCTTATTTTGTGGTTGCACCAGCCCATAAGAAATGTCAGTTTTTATTTGTATTGTTTGGCTGAATATTTACTTACATCTTTCTCTTGTGGCTCATTACTGGTTTATTTTGTGGTGTATCATGCAGCCAAAAAGAGGACTCAGTGCAAACACTTTAAGACTTCTGTCTCACTTACCTGTGGTGATTTGGTAGCTACTTTAAGGTCATTAGAAAAAAAGTGATTAACAGTTTCATACCTTGCTTCCTATACCTAGGCAAAATGCTTGTTCCTTACATGGAAATTTATTGCCACACACCTGTGGAAACAAATAGTATTATAGTTGACTTCCCTTAACCTACATAATTACAGAGAAGCTTTTTAACACCTCAACTATAAAGTTGAAATAATTATTTTACCTCTATTACATCCAAATCCTCTAACTTAGTAACCACATGATATAATTTGATAGAAGATTGTAATGGGCTATATAGCTGACGAAGTAAACTTTATGAAGAACCATAAAAGAATGTCTATTTGGCATAATAGCTTCACATTGTTATAGAGGCTCCAATTTTATGTAAAAGAAAGAATGCATTATAAGACGATTTATTACATGAGATTTCTCAACCAAAGGCAATGAAAAATCTTGATAGACCTTAGCAGAGAAGCCTATGAAAGTTAAAACACCTATTTAAATAACTTGGGGTGATTT
>NW_021858368.1:0-981 GCF_006229205.1 Suricata suricatta
GCGGGAGGCGCCCTGAGCCCAGCTCCGGAGGATGAGCGGAGGGACTCCAGTGTGGCACTGCCGACCCGAGTGGACAGCAGTAGAGGCTCCTGCCGGACGTGCAGGGGTCATGGCACGTGCCGCACGGGCTCAGAGGGAGAGGCCCCGGGCAGGTCTGGGCCCAGGTGGCCTGGGGGCCACATCCAAGGTCAGAGGCTCCGTCCAGGCACATGACAGCCCCCAGGGCCAGCATGGGCCAGTCTGTCATGAGGAGCGCAGGAGGTGTAACCCAGAGAGGAGCCGGGGTGCAGGGGGCCCACAGCACGGCAGGCCCCTCCTCTTTGTCCCTCTAAGTCATGGAAGAAATGGGTGCAGGGGAATGAAGAAACTGAGGCTCCGAGGGGCTGAGTGAAATCAACCAGAGCTCTGAGGACTCCCATGGAGGGGGGATGTGGTCCGAGGTGCACGCGTCCGTCCCCACCACAGGGGCTGGCAGTGACCCCCCGGCACCTGTCCGTGATGGAGCTGCCGAAATGTCTTGTCTTGAGCTCTGGAGGCCGGAATCCAGAACCACGGTGCGGGCAGGGCCGGCCCCCCAGAAGCCTCCTCCAGCTCTGGTGTCCTTGACCCCGTCCCTCCAGCCTGTCTCCACCTCCCCCGGCCGTCCTGGCGCGTGTCTGTCTCCGCGTCTCTCCTCTTCTCCTGATCGGGGCTCCGCCTCCCCCGGCTGAGCTCACCTGAGCTGTGTGGTCGGTCGGCTGTGTTCACAGAGGCGAGGCTCCCGGTGTGACGTATCTCCTGGGGGCGTGTCCCCATCCACGGCCAGCACTAAGCAGACGTTAGGCTCCAGCTAGTAGGGGGCCCTGGGGCTCGTCCCCAAAACAGAGGCAGAGTCCCCATGGGTGACCGGAGTCCCTGGGGGCAAGAGGACAAGGTGGTCCTCGAGTCCTGAGTCCTGGCAGCAGAGGATAAGGGCCGGGCGCTGGCGTGCAGGAGGGAGGC
>NW_021858369.1:0-981 GCF_006229205.1 Suricata suricatta
TGGGCGGTGTAGTTTTTGGTACATATAATTTATCTCATATGTACATAAATATAAATCAGAGCACCTGGGTGGCTCAGTTGGTTGAGAGTCTGACTTTGGCTCCAGTCATGATTTCAAGGTTCATGAGTCTGAGCCCTGTGTCTGGCTCTGTGCTGCCAGTGTGGAGCTGCTTGGAGTTCTGTCTGCACCCCGCCCCCCAAATACATACATACCTACATTTTCTTCATCTACACCTTACCAAGTCATCCATTTCTTAACTCTTACTAGTTTTCCCTTATTTCTTTAAATTATCATATAAGATTCATTGGGAAAATAAAAAGAAAATTAAAATATTTAACCATCCACAAAAGAATGGAAGAATATCAATTTAAGCCTTTTATATAACAAAAATTAGAAAATTAAAAAAACAAGGGTCCTCAAGCTGACCCTTTTTATAACCAGCTTTTTATATTAAACAATATGTTTGGAAACATTTCTCTTTACAGCTAACTGGAGTCCTTTTTATAGCACCATATTAGAAAATCCTAATTTTTAAAACTAATTTCTTTTTGGTTGGTTTTGTTTTATTCTCCTGTAAAAAATAATATAAAAAAGAAGACCCTAAGAGCAAGTAATATGTTTTATTAATCCCGAAGGACAAATTCCTTAAAGTGTTACAAACACAAATAATCATTTACTAAAAATATGTATTGTACACTGTCAAAATGCCTTCTGAAAAGTCAACATAATTTGTGCTTCAATAAGTAGTAGGGAAAAATGAGCATTTATTTGTCTGAAATCCTAAAGACTCTAAATATTGTGTATTTTCAGTTCAATTCTCTGAATGTGTTAGATAGACATTTTACGTATTGAGTGTTTTAATTTATATTTCTTGAATAATTGAATACAGCTATTTGTATCAGTTATTGGATCTTTTATTATTTTCTTTTGTGATTCACATTGCTCATATTTTTAAATTTCTATTAATGTAATTATTTTTTT
>NW_021858370.1:0-981 GCF_006229205.1 Suricata suricatta
TTGTTAGAAGAAATTGTTGCCATTATCTAATTTGAACCCTGTATTTTTAAATAGATATTATAACTAAAACTCATAGTAAATGATTAACAAATTAACTTACAAATACTGGAGAGATAGCAGGCCTTCAAACGTGTCTTTATGTAATTCGGTCAAATAATTTTCACTGAGAATTCTGCAAAACGAAAAGGTCATTTCTGGGTCAAAATGCAAAACGACTACACCTATTTACTACACAGGACTGCTATATGTGAGGGAAACCTGGGTAATGGTGCCAAATACACGAATTCTTTTCTCATGTAGGGATGGTGCTCTCTGCTGTTTGCTTCAAATCTCTTCTTCTCATGTACTCCTTTGTCTGTCTGTCTGTCTCTCTCTCTTTCTCACATGCACACACATCTCTATCCACTCGTCACACCAGAATGTATACTTCATGCCTACTCTCTGGATCACAACATCAGGGTTAGAAGCCAACCTTGAGTGGCAACAACATTGAGAGAACTACCACTTCCCCCTCTCTTTTCCCAAGTGTTGTTATGGAAGCCCCATTCAGGAGCATATCGGTGCTACAAGAAAAGCCATCCAATTTCCCCCCCAACTAAAAAATATATATAAGAACTAAAAATGTTCATAAAATGCACATAACATAAATGTTCAGCTTACAAAGTATAAAGTAAATACCCATGCAACACTATTTATTCATTCCACTGTTGGTGGATACTAGATTTTTCTAATTTTTAGTTATTACAAATAATGCTGCTTTGAACATTTTTCTGGGTGTATCCGGGCACACATTTGCCTAAGTTTCTCCAGGACTTAACAGGGGCACAGAATTGTTTTCCTAAGAGGCAAGCAGGCAGACAAACATGCCACGTCTCTACCCCTCCAAACTCCACCAGAGTGCCTAAGAATGATAGAAAAGATACAATTCAAAAATCCACAACCTTAGCTCAAAGCCAAGGGAGGAGCTCCACAAACACCCCC
>NW_021858371.1:0-981 GCF_006229205.1 Suricata suricatta
AAAAGACACATCTCCAAAGAAGACACACAAATGGCTGACAGACACATGAAAAAATGCTCAATATCACCCATCATCAAGGAAATACAAATCAAAACCACAATGAGATACCACCTCACACCTGTCAGAATGGCTAAAAATTAACAACTCAGGGAACAACAGGTGTCGGCGAGGATAAGGAGAAAATGGAACCTTCTTACACGGCTGGTGGGAATGCAAACTGGTGAAGCCACTCTGGAAAGTAGTATGGAGGTTCCTTAAAAATTTTAAAGTAGAACTACCCTACGATGCAGCAATTGCACTATTAGATATTTAACAAAGGATACAAAAATACTGATTTGAAGAGGCTAATGCAGCCCAATGTTTACACAGCAGCACTATCAACAATAGCCAAATTATGGAAAGAGCTCGAATGTCCATTGACTGATGAATGGATACAGAAGATGTGGTAATATAAATACAATGAATATTATTCAGCCACCAAGAAGAATTAAATCTTGCCATTTGCCACCACATGGATGGAACTAGAAGGTATTCTGCTAAGTAAAGTAATTCAGTTGAGAAAGACAAATACCATTTGATTTCACTGATATGTGGAATTTAAAGGGGAAAAAAAACAGATGGGGCACCTGGGTGGCTCAGTCTGCTAAGCATTTGACTTCGGCTCAGGTTATGATGTCACAGTTTCTGGGTCAGAGCCCCGCATTGGGCTCTGTGCTATCA
Organism: Suricata suricatta; assembly: GCF_006229205.1. Lineage (NCBI taxonomy): Eukaryota > Metazoa > Chordata > Mammalia > Carnivora > Herpestidae > Suricata > Suricata suricatta. The sequence continues at coordinate 721 of NW_021858371.1, forward strand.
GCTCAGAGCCCGCTTTGGATCCTCTGTCCCCCTCTCTCTACCCTTTCCCCTGCTCATGCTCGCTCCCTGTCAAAAATAAACATTTTTTAAAAAGATAGCATATCTCAAAAAAAAAAAAAAGGAAAGAAAGAAAACAAAAGAACATAGGAGAAGGGAGGGAAAATAAAATAAGATAAAAACAGAGACGGAGGCAAACCACAAGAGACTCTTTTTTTATGTTTGTTTATTTATTTATCTATTTATTTATTTATTTATTTATTT
>NW_021858372.1:0-981 GCF_006229205.1 Suricata suricatta
AAGTCACGGACCTACGGTTTCACAATACAGACAAAGGGTATGGTAGAGATAGAAGTCAAGTCACCCTTTTCCCAGAATACAATTTCTTTACTAAACAAATCTCCATCCCAAATAGGTAAACAGGGAGGTAGAACATTCTAGAGGCCAAAATTGTAGAGAAAGAAAACTATTGTCATAAAATAATCTGGCTTTAGTTTCCTCTTGATATTCTGCCTTCTCTTATTTGCCCTAGAAAAATATTTTCATATGAATGGTGTTATTGGGGTCTAAATATTTTAAGTGAAATAAGGAACTAAAATAATTATTTAGGTCATTTAGGCCAAACAGACCCTCCCATCCAAAAATAAAATCTGGCCAGAAGTGTTTCAGGTTTGGAAGTGTCTGTAAAATTGTCTTGTTTGAGGGTTGGAGAGCAGACTTAATAATCTACGTGGGGGCGCCTGGGTGGCTCAGTCAGTTGAACGTCTGACTTCAGCTGAGGTCATGATCTCATGGTTCATCAGTTTGAACCCCGCATCAGGCTCACTGCTGTAAGTCATCACAGAGCCCACTTTGGATCCTCTGCCTCCCTCTCTCTGCCTCTCCCCTGCTAATACTCTCTCTATATTAAAAAATAAAAAAGTTTTAAAAACCCATTAAATAAAAACCTATATAGGAGCAGCCCTCTATCACTAACTCTGTCTCTGATGCCAATTTTTCATGTGGATAAACACATGTAGACAGTCTTGCCATTTACAAAGCACTCCTTACAAGTGTCATTCAGCTCACACAATGACTCAGGCAGGGTAGTGTCCTCATTTAACAGAGGAAGCTGAGGCCCACAGAGATTCAATGGTTTATTTTGGGTCATAACTGGTAAGTGACACCACGCTCAAACTTGGCTCTTCCAAGACTCCTCTCCTTTTCCCACACTAAGATGCCTAGTAAACCTGCTTCAATTTTTACCTAATTCAAAATAACAAAAAGTAATTACCAGGAATC
>NW_021858373.1:0-981 GCF_006229205.1 Suricata suricatta
TCAGAAGGAAGGACGGGAAGGGAGCCCCGCATTCCCTCCCCCGCACCTCCCCCCCTCAGCTCAGGCCCCACACTGGCCAGGAGGGGAGTGGGGAGGCGGTGGGACCCTGTGCTGTCCAGCGGCTCACGGTCGCCCGGCCCCCCTCCGGCCACAGGTGGGTCCTGTACGAGGAGCCCAGCTACCACGGCCGCATGTACCTGGTGCAGCGGGGCGACTTCCGCAACCACACGGACTGGGAGGCCCACAGCTCTTGCGTCCAGTCCGTCCGGAGGGTGGTCAACTTCTTCTAGCGGCAGCCCCTTCCGGCCCCACCCTGGGCTCAGACCCTGAGCAATAAAGATCATGGAAACGAGCACCGGGCTGGCCTCGGTGATTTCCCTGTCCCTCCCCGACCATGGGGCAAGCCGATGGGGCACCCTGGGCCCAGGGCTGGAGGCGGGCGAGGTCAGGCCGGGGAGCTGAGGGCGAGGGAAGGGGCTGGAAGGGATCTATGGGCCATGGAGCTGAACCCTTTCATCTGACACAGGAGAAGCATGGGCCCAGATCAGGAAGACAGCCTCGGGTGCCACAGCCAGCTCCCTGTGGAGCCCAGATAGGCCCAGGGTGCCCGGCAGGGGAGAGCGGGAGAGAAGAGAGGGGGGCTGAGGCCGCGGCTCCCTCCTGGCTGTGCCTCTCCTGACTCAGCAACCCAGGGCGGCCCGGCCACGTGGTGCACTCTGCAGCCAAAAGCCTGACCCAGGGTTCATGAGTCTGCCTCTCTGGCTGATCTTGGCCTTGGGGTTTACAGGAAAGTCCCCTCTGAAAAGATGGGCTGGACCTTAGGGACACATTGCCTGTTTCCTCCTGCACTGGGGACTTGGAAGATGCAGGAATAGGCGAGCCTGGGTGAGGGGGTGGAGGAGGAGACTTGGAAGGAGCCTGCAGGGGTGAAGGCAATGTAGAGCATCACTCCAACCCTCCCCAGCTCCCTCGAGGGGCTGG
>NW_021858374.1:0-981 GCF_006229205.1 Suricata suricatta
CCAGCTCGGAAACACCTCAGGAAATCCGAGGGTCCGTGGACGCTGATGGAATACTGTTGGAAGGGATAACCAACACCTTCTGTTGAACTCCAGAAGGTGTCTGTTCATTCACAAAAACTGAGTAAGTCCTCTACGGCTTATTTACGTTCTCACATATAGAGGATAGTCAGAAATCTGTATTAACTCGAGAGAGGACTATTTGAGGCAGGCCAAAAAGGCTTCCCAGCAAACAGGCCTTCTAGGAAGCTGAGAAAGGCCCAGTCTAGTTCCACGTTCTGAGGCTGTGAGGAAATGTTAAATGTTTATGGTCTTGCAATGGAGAAACTTAAAGCCATATAAGGAATATTCATCCTTCCTTTACAGTGACTCCCTGATTTCCAGGTGCTCAGATGCCCTGCCGTCCTGCCTTCTGCAGACTCAGCAGGTTGATCTGAGGGTGACTCACATGCTACAGCCTTCAATTTCTTTTGCAGAGTCAGTAAAACATACAACCAGAAATTCTATGTTTGGTCCAGGCAGGAAACTATGATTTCATTGGAAACCTGTTGTTGGAGAATCCAGAGACGAGGATAGAATGTAATGGCAGGGGCGCCTGGGTGGCTCAGTCAGTTGAGTGTCTGACTTCGACTCAAGGCATGATCTTGTGGTTTCTGAGTTCAAGCTCTGTGTCAGGCTCTGGGCTACAGCTCAGAGCCTGGAATCTGCTTCAGATTCTGTGTCTCTGTCTCTCTCGACCCCTCCCTTGCTCACACTCAGTCTTTCTCAAAAATGAATAAATGTTAAAAAAAAAAAAAAAAGAGGGGCACCTGGGTAGCTCAGTCAGTTGAGCGTCCGATATCAGCTCAGGTCATGATCTCATGGTCTTACGGACTGTGGGTTCGAGCCCCATATCAGGCTCTGTGCTGACAGCTCAGAGCCTGGAGCCTGCCTCAGAATCTGTGTCTCTCTCTGTCTGCCCCTACCATGATCATGTTCTGTCTC
>NW_021858375.1:0-981 GCF_006229205.1 Suricata suricatta
CATCCTGGTAACCATCAGTTCTCAGTAGTTAAGGGTCTGTTCTTTGGTTTTCCTTTGTTCATTTTTTTTTTGTTTCTTTAATTCCACATGAATGAAATCATATGGTGTTTGTCTTTCTCTGATTTATTTGGCTTAGCATTATACTCTCTAGCTGCATCCATGTTGTTGCAAATGTCAAGATTTCATTCCTTTTTGTGGCTGAATAATATTCCACTATGTATATATGCTACATCTTCTGTATCCATTCCTCTACTGATGGGTACTTGGGCTGCTTCTGTAATCTGACTACTGTAAATAATTCTTCAATAAATATAGGGGTGCACCTTTTTCTAATTATTAAAGTGTATCAACTTCAATCCAGTGAAGATAAAAATTCTTAAGAAAATCACTAAGAATTCCTCAAACTAAAAAGAAATGCTAATTTATTATATAAATTCTCTTCCCAAATGAAACTCTTATTCTTACATACACACTTAGCACTGATACTTATCATAACCACATTCGGCCTCTGGGAGAGTCAGTAAAGTACCGGAAAAGGAGGAAAACAGTATTTTTCTTCCAGGAGACCACATGCTATACAAACTATTGCTCTTATTCCCTTAAAGCTGTACTAACTCACTGCTCTGCTTTTTCTAGGATAAACCAAATATTACTCTGCAAACCACGTAGTCCAGAGCTTTCTGACTCGACAGTGCAAGTCAGATTGAAATCATTCTTCCCAATGAAACTCCCTTAACTCATGCCATCGATTTTCCCCAAACTTAATAACACACTATCATACATAGGCCAAATGCCTGTCCGAATCTAGGGGAAGATTATTGAAAGTAACAATTTTACTGATATATAATGCACATACCCATAACATTCACTCATTTAAAGCTCAAAGTTGATTAGTTCCTAGTATATTTACAAAGTCACAACTCTATCACCACTATCTAGTTCCCTAACATTTTCATTATTCCCCACCAAAAGCTTCATACT
>NW_021858376.1:0-1940 GCF_006229205.1 Suricata suricatta
ATCTTTACATCAGAATGGTTTAACTCTCGTAGCATATCCACTAGTTGAAATTTAGAGAGAAAGAGCGAGAAATTTAATTGTCAGGCTGTGGTGCATAGTGTCAAGGTTACTTAGATGATAAGAAATATGACTTTTCAATAGCTTAAAAGCCACAGCTCATCTTTTTTTCTGATCTGGGCACCTCAGACAGGGTCTAGAAGCCCCACCTTACAACTCATCGTTCCATTAGGCACTTAACAGGGAAAACAAGTATTTGACTGTGGTGTTAGCTATGGACTGTTCACTGCTAGTCATAGGATTCTATTATCTTGGTTCATTCTTGTCAGATTAATAGATGTATCAGAGATATTTAGAAGGGTCCAGAGAGATAATCTGGTCCCATGTTCTCATTACAATTTGTTTTATATTTAAAAAAACAACAAACCTAAGTTCAGAGAGTTTAAGTAGCTTGAAATATTCTCTAAGTAACAAAGCTGCGCCTGGCATTTAGTCTTTTGCAGCTCCTGGCCTGCTAAGGACCTTATTCACTGTACCATTCTGATGACCCAGTTTTTATACAAGTTTTGAGAGTAAGAATGATTTCTTGCTTGAGCAGTACATGTCTCTAGGATAGGACCATTTGAGGAACAATCGGGAAAGATACGAGATGAGTTGCCCCATGCCCTCCTTTCTTCAAGAATCCAGAATTTCAAGGCATTTACGGCATCCATTGTGGGGCTGGGACTGAATCCAAGGGTTTCTAAGGAGACTGGTCTAATCTGAAATGACTCCACAGGTTGGCTGTACCCTCTATATATTCCTGGTATATAGGGCCCTACTGGACATTCTGTAGAAACCTCTGCACGTCGGGGGCTGCTCTTATTTAAGCCCAGGCATTCAGTGCTTTGTGGGGTCCTCAATGCCATCTCAGGTCTCAGCCATGATTCTCAAATATCCAAGAGAATAAAAATGTCCACCTTTCTTTTTGAGTCTTTCTGATGTTGGAAGACCTAGGATAGAGGCAAACCTTTCAAAGGCTTTTCTCCTGGGGTTTAAATTTATGTTTAGCAAACTTTGGGCATTAGAAGATGGTAGTATTTACCTAGATAAATTGTTTTTCCCATGGCATCGCTTATTCTTAGAAGACATCCATGGTGAGTTCAAGAGAAGATTCTACTATCTTCTGACTCAGATAAAACTTAATGCTGAGACTTGCTGGGCAGGGTTTACAGCCAATAACGGCAGAGGTAAAGCCAGTACAGGCAGTACTTACCACGCACATCACAGATCTCAACACAGTTAGATGAGCTGACAATTCCAAGTCTCTGGCCTATCTTCATGACTAGTACTCCTGTTAGAATTAGAGAGATTATCTCTGGGAATCTTGGGGATGCTTCCAAAAGATAAGAGATTTCAGACACCCAACCTCTTCTATTTGCTTAAACATATCCTCCAATGTACCTCCTATTCCTAATTTATTCAACAAGCATTTCTTCAACCCTTGCTAGAGTCTCTTGTAACAAGCTAATAAGTGAGCTTTTTTTAAAGCTCCTACTCTGTGCCAAAGCACTTACACATACATTGTCTCAGTTGTGCCCAAAATACTGTTGTGCATTAGGTTCTCTTTCTTATAGTTCTTGGAACTGTGGTTCAGAGAAATTAGATGAATTGTTCAAAATACAGAAATGCAGAGCTGTGGTCTTCAGAGTCTTCTGGTTTGGGGTTCTGGGTAGTTTCTACTACATCTGCCTCTTCTAATACTGTACCATTGAAATTATTGACAGGAAAACTATATGGTCATTTTTAATAAAAATAACCCACCAAATCTATAATTTTTGGTTTGGTCAACATGATAATTTAACTATACTCAATATGTAAGCAATAGTGATTGGGATGATAAATGGATCCTTCTACCTAGAAATTATGTCTTCTTGACAACAGATTTGCCTTCACTGTTTGAC
>NW_021858377.1:0-981 GCF_006229205.1 Suricata suricatta
GAGACACAGAACCTGAAATAGGCTTCAGGCTCTGAGCTCTCAGCACAGATTCTGACACAGGGCTTGACCCCATGAGCTGTGAGAGCCCAACGTGAGCTGATGTCAATGCTTAACTGATTGATCCACCCAGGTGTCCTAGAAACCTACCACATTTGCCAACTCCTTATCTCCATGACATTTATTCATCAGATGATGCCACCAAGAACTGCCTATGACTTTAGAATTAGGAAAGGTAGCCACCTTGGAGTGCTTCCCTACAATGGAAAGAGTTCTTCACATTTTCTTCCCATCCCTTTCCTACCTCCTATAATAAAATGAGATAAGTCTTCATTGGTAGCGGGATAACACTTCATTCTCTACACATCCATATTAACATATTAAAAACCATTATGGTTTATCAATTAAAATGTATTAAGTTCACACATAGATTAAGTTACACGTTTCAAATCCATTCTAGAGGTGCCTAGGTGGCTCAGTTGATGAAGCATCTGTCTTCAGGTCAGGTCATGATCTCGTGGTTTGTGAGTTAGAGACCCACATCTGGCTCTGTGCTGACAGTTTAGAGCCTGGAGCCTGTATCAGATTCTGTGTCTCTCTCTATATCTACACCTCCCCCATTTGTGCTCTGGCTTTGTCTCTGACTCTCTCTCAAAAATAAATGTTAAAAAGAGAAAATTCACTCTATTATCATAGTTCAAAATACAGAATAATAGCCTTCAAAAAGTATTTGTTCATCCAGAAGGTCAACTAACACTCGAAAAAAATGCTCAACATCACTCATCATCCAGGAAATACAAATCAAACCACAATGAGATATCACCTCACACCTGTCAGAATGGCTAACATTAACAACTCAGGCAACAACAGATGTTGGTGAAGATGCGGAGAAAAAAGATCTCTTTTATACTGCTGGAAGGAATGCAAACTGGTGCAGCCACTCTGGAAAACAGTATCGAGGTTCCTCAAAAAATTAAAAATAGA
>NW_021858378.1:0-981 GCF_006229205.1 Suricata suricatta
AGACTACTGTGGGTGGTAGTTTTCTTTAACCAGAGAGAAAATCTAACTATATTCGTGGTTCATTTATTAACATTTTTCAAGATTTATATATTATGTCCTAGCTTATTTTTTAAAAGAGGCTAGCTCTGCAAGCCTGGGTGGCTCAGTCGGTTAAGTGTCTGACTTCAGCTCAGGTCATGATCTCACAGTTCAAAAGTGCAAACCCAAATGGACTCAATTTAAATTTAGTAAAATATGGAGCGCTTGGGTGGCTCAGTCGGTTAGGTGTCTGACTTTGGCTCAGGTCATGATCTCGGGGTCTGTGGGTTCAAGCATGGGGCTCTGTGCTGACACTCAGAGCCTGGAGCCTGCAACAGGTTCTGTCTTCCCTTCTCTCTGCCCCTCACCCACTCATGCTGTATTTCTTCTCTCTCTCTCTCAAAAATAAACATTAAAAAAAAAAGAGGTTAACTCACCCCATAAATGAACTTCTTTTTTTGTGCTTAAGAGTTTCTTAAAGGTAAATAAAATGTTGACCAATATTTAGTGATTAGAACAGTACTGCCCTTGTGTTGAGAAAGAAGAGAATGGAGTGGAGGTAGAGTCTACTAACTTTTGAATATTTAGGATTTTTAAACCAAAGCCACATTGTTCAAAGTTTGCAAATAAATTTGGAATTTATTTCTCAGAGAACACATATTGGTACATAAGGTGATGTTTTGGCCATTTGACCAGAATCTGGAACTCCTGATTGACACTCCAGGGAACAGGTTTGGCTAGATTCTGAACATCCCCTTCTGCTTTCCACCCGGCAGGCCACAGCTCTAACTCAGAGCTGGATCTACTCTGTCAGCACAAAACTAAACCTTGTCTTCTATTTACAAATCACTAGATGACCTCTTCCAAAAAAAGAAGACAAAGGAAAGGAGGAAGGGGCTAAGGCACATCACAGGGGCATTGGTTTTATGTGCCTTGTTAATTACTACATTCTTCAGTAGCAAG
>NW_021858379.1:0-981 GCF_006229205.1 Suricata suricatta
ACAACTTCAAAGTAGATGGTGGTTAGGTTAAAAACCATTAAATTAAAAAAAAAACAGAGCTGTGACTAGTAAGCAAACAAAAAGATAACAGAGTCACAAAAAATTATTAATTGAAAAGAAGGCAGAATATAGGAAACAATGGGGGAGAATATATAGGACAAACAAAACAAATAACAAGATGACAGAATTGAATGATATCAATAATCACATTGAATATATACGGGGGGTGCCGGTGGCTCATTGGTTAAATGACTTCATGGGCTCTGTGTTGGCAGCTTGGAGCCTAGAGCCTTCTTCAGATTCTGTGTCCCCCTCTCTCTCTGCCCCTTCTCTGCTCACTCTCTGTCTCTCTCTCAAAAATAAATTTAAAAGCATTAAAAAAACTATCTATCTATCTATCTATCTATCTATCTATCTATCTATCTATCCATCTATCTATCTATCAAATGTCTCCACATCCCAGGTAAAATGCAAACTGTATCAGATTGGCTATAGGCTGCCTTCAAGACACCAGCTCTGTCTATTAAGAAACAAATAGGTTAAAGGTAAAAAAAAAATCTAACATCAGTATTCATTAAGGAAGTACAAATTAAAACACAGTGAGATACCTGTATTCCTTGAATGGCTAAAATTAAAAACCATACTCAATGTTGCTGAAGATGCAGGGGAACTGGAACTCTCTCACTTTCCTGGGGGGCGTAAAAAATGGCACAACCACTTTGGAAAACAATTGAGTAGTCTTTTAGAAAATTAAATATGTGTCTACTCTAAAGTCCAGCCATTCACTCCTAGGTGCTTATTTACTCAAGAGATAAGAAAGTGTACGTCCAGAGAGAGACCTGTTACAGATATGCATAGCAGCTGTTATCTGTAATGGCCCCAAACTAGAAACTACCCACATGTTCCACAACAGGTGCCAAGTAGGTGGGCTGGGCAGATGGGGTGCTGTGCACAGAAAATGGAAATGACTCACACTAGTAA
>NW_021858380.1:0-981 GCF_006229205.1 Suricata suricatta
ACCACAAAAAGGTAAGCAAATACAGGACAAAGATGATTCAAATGGTGGTTAAGTACAACCGAATAATAAAATAACATGGTGGGCCAGGGAAGCATGTGGCCTCATTTTAGGCTGGGGCACAGGGAAGCAGAAATTCTGCTGACTTTGCCGATACCATGCTTACCCGATCTCTCCTCTGGCCACCTCTGCCCCGTGACCCGACTGCTTTGTGCTGAGCGACTAAAAAAGATATGTTGATACCAGTCGTAAAACAAGACAAATGAGAAAGCAAACATGGCTGGGAGAAGCAGATCAGGCTAAGAAGAAAGGTATTAGGAGCGGCCCTCTGAGCTACCTTTGGTTTGAGATTCCATGCTGCCTTTTTTCTCAACATGGACACATTTGAATTGGCTATGTCCCCTTGTTTCTCTTATTCTATATCCAATTGTTTTATAATTATCATTTATTTCTTCTGATATAAAATTTTTTTCTTTCTTATTTATAATTAAAATTTTTTAAGGTTTATTCTTTTTTGAGAGAGAAAAAGAGCATGAGTGAGGGAGGGGCAGAGAGAGAAGAACAGAGAGACAGAATACAAAGAAGGCTCCAGGCTCTGAGCTATCAGCACAGAGCCTGATGTGGGGCTCAAACTCCTGAACTATGAGATCATGACCTGAACTGAAATCAAACACTCAACTGACTGAGCCACCCAGGAGCCCCTTTCTTTCTTAGTACCAAAGATAACCTTCACCAATAAAAAGAATTTATTAGGTTCCAGAAGGCCTACCATGATTGGTAGGGATGTTATATAAAGTGACTTAAGAGATAGGAATCTTCACTCTTGGAGCTTTAGAGTCAAGTATTTTCAAAGGCACTGAACTCAGGGTTAAGAGGTACTACTGTTAGTCCCAACTGTACATAGAACAGTCCAGTATGGGGAAGAAGGGGGAAGAAAAGAAAAAAGAAGGGAGAAAACATGAATTCTTGCTTTGGACAAATCTG
>NW_021858381.1:0-981 GCF_006229205.1 Suricata suricatta
CTCATCAAAACTTCTTGCAAAGAATCAACCAACTGGTATGTTTTATTTCTTTCTAGTTGTAGCAAGAGGGGTTTATCTTCTTAATTGTAATTGGTTAAAAGTCTCTATCATCAAAGCATATTGAGTATACTAATGAAAACGTATTCCTCTTTGGTCATTTACGACAGTATTCAGAGAGGAAAAAAATAACAGCAATATCAACTGTGTAAACCAAATTGAGATTCTGTACAGTCCTATTTTTTCAACTTCAAATTATTATTATATTATTATTATCATATTTCTTGTAAATGCCTCTGGCAGAAACATTTTATTTTAAGATATAAGATTTGGTGGAAGCACCAAAGGGTAGGGCTCAGACCGATTTTCTCTCTGTCTTTCTGTCTCTCTCTATCTCTCTCTGTCTCTCTCTCTCTCACACACACACAATAATAGTAATAACAATAATAATTTTAAAAAGATAAATCATGGATCAGTTTCTATATATCAGAAACTATGTTGAGTACTGGATTAAGAATAGCCAATACAACAATCATGAAAAAACAGAGTCTGGTGGAAGAGCTTATGACATAAACAAATATATCTGATGCTGCAGAAAGTTATACAAACGGTACTGAGCACCCCCCTCCCCCACCGGGAGTGATAGTTGTTGAATAAGAACGTCTAGAGAAGGAGACATTGTGTCCTCAGACAAGCTTGTCCACTGACTAGTAGTGGTTACCTTTAAGGAAGATGAAAATTTTGAAAGGGCATTTCATGAAGTGAAAATAATACAAACCAAAGTAGAAAGCTGAGCAGTAGTATTATGTGTGTAGAGAGAAATTAGTAACAACTCAGCACATGCCACGAGGCAGAGAACAGTGCAGACAGTAAAAATTTACCAATTCATGCTCCCAGAGTTATATACAGTTGCACAACGGAAGTCCCAACACTGCCTGGAATTACTAAGGTGCATGGGGAAACTTTGAAATCTTTGTGAGATGA
>NW_021858382.1:0-981 GCF_006229205.1 Suricata suricatta
AAGTCACGGACCTACGGTTTCACAATACAGACAAAGGGTATGGTAGAGATAGAAGTCAAGTCACCCTTTTCCCAGAATACAATTTCTTTACTAAACAAATCTCCATCCCAAATAGGTAAACAGGGAGGTAGAACATTCTAGAGGCCAAAATTGTAGAGAAAGAAAACTATTGTCATAAAATAATCTGGCTTTAGTTTCCCCTTGATATTCTGCCTTCTCTTATTTGCCCTAGAAAAATATTTTCATATGAATGGTGTTATTGGGGTCTAAATATTTTAAGTGAAATAAGGAACTAAAATAATTATTTAGGTCATTTAGGCCAAACAGACCCTCCCATCCAAAAATAAAATCTGGCCAGAAGTGTTTCAGGTTTGGAAGTGTCTGTAAAATTGTCTTGTTTGAGGGTTGGAGAGCAGACTTAACAACCTACGTGGGAGCGCCTGGGTGGCTCAGTCAGTTGAACGTCTGACTTCAGCTGAGGTCATGATCTCATGGTTCATCAGTTTGAACCCCGCATCAGGCTCACTGCTGTAAGTCATCACAGAGCCCACTTTGGATCCTCTGCCTCCCTCTCTCTGCCTCTCCCCTGCTAATACTCTCTCTATATTAAAAAATAAAAAAGTTTTAAAAACCCATTAAATAAAAACCTATATAGGAGCAGCCCTCTATCACTAACTCTGTCTCTGATGCCAATTTTTCATGTGGATAAACACATGTAGACAGTCTTGCCATTTACAAAGCACTCCTTACAAGTGTCATTCAGCTCACACAATGACTCAGGCAGGGTAGTGTCCTCATTTAACAGAGGAAGCTGAGGCCCACAGAGATTCAATGGTTTATTTTCGGTCATAACTGGTAAGTGACACCACGCTCAAACTTGGCTCTTCCAAGACTCCTCTCCTTTTCCCACACTAAGATGCCTAGTAAACCTGCTTCAATTTTTACCTAATTCAAAATAACAAAAAGTAATTACCAGGAATC
>NW_021858383.1:0-981 GCF_006229205.1 Suricata suricatta
GAGAACAAACTTAGGTTTGATGGAGGGAGGTGAAGGGGGGAGGGGAAATGGGTGCTGGGCTTTGAGGAGGGCAATTCTTGGGATGAGTACTGGGTGTTGTATGTAAGCGATGAATCACGAGAATCTACCCCTGAAACCAAGAGCACACTGTATACACTGTATGTTAGCTAACTTGACAATAAATTATATTTAAAAAAAATTTTTAAAGTAAAGTTTTATTTAAGAATATTTAAAAAATGACATGCAAAGAAATGAAAATGAAAACACACTAGTAGACCTGATCTCGAGGAGCATGCCAACAAATGATCACAGGGAAGAGACCGACACTCAGATCCCAGGCTAACCCTCTGGTGGCGCACATGCAGGATGGGCCCAAACAGTAGCTCAAAGGGTGTGGAAACCAGGCCAACTGGAAGCACAGGCCAGAGAAAGAGGCAGAATGTGCAGCTTACTGCTAACCAGGTCAAGTGCCTGCTACAACACAAAAATCAACATTTTTCATAAAATTTAACAAGTCCCAAAGTCAAAGTCATAGACAAAATGTCCAGGAAGCAATCCAAAATTACTTGGCACATGAAGAAAACCATGAATATGTCAACTTGCATGATAAAAAGGTAATCAACATACACCAATGATAAGATGACACAGATGGTGAAATTATCTGACAAAGACTTTAAAGTGGCTATTATAATTCGTAGTAACATGGATAGAACTCGAGGGAGTCATGCTAAGTGAAATAAGTCAGGCGGAGAAGGACAGATACCATATGTTTTCACTCATAGGTCTAACAGGAGAAACCTAACAGAGTACCATGGGGAGGGGAAGGGGAAAAAGAGGGAGATGGAGGGAGGCAAACCATGAGAGACTCTTGAATTCTGAAAATGAACTGAGGGCTGTTAGGGGAGAGGGAAAGGAGAAGGAGGCTGATGGGCATGGAAGAGGGCACTTGTCGGGATGAGCACTGGGTGTTACATGGAAACG
>NW_021858384.1:0-981 GCF_006229205.1 Suricata suricatta
GAGGACTCATGTTCCCTCTTTTAAATGACAGACGGAAAATACTTTTATTTTTCTTCCAGTAGTTATATGATTCATTGTTACTTGTAGTGCTTCTTTATTTTTTCTTTCATATTTGAAAAGTTAATAATTAGTCATTGCTATTTTGATGATTATGTTCAGTCCATAGCAAGTTATATTTATTTTCTTTTTATGTTGCTGACATAGTATTGCTTTTTTTTTTAAGCTTATTTATTTTAAGAGAGAGAAAGTGAATGCACATATGTGCACAGGGAAGGAGCAGAGAGAGAGGAGAGAGAGAGAATCCCAAGCAGGCTCCACACCATCAGCATGGACCCCAGTGTGGGGCTTGAACTCATGAATGAGGAAAATGGGACCTGAGCCAAAATCAAGAGTTGGATGCCCACCGACTGAGCCACTCAGGTACCCTCATTGTGTTGCTTCCTGAAATAAACTAATCAAGGAGCACCTGGGTGGCTCAGCTGGTTAAGCATCTGACTTCAGCTCAGGTCATGATCTCATGGTTTGTGAGTTCGAGCCCCACATCAGACTCTGTGCTGACAACTCAGAGCCTGGAACCTGCTTCAGATTCTGTGTCTCCCTCTCTCTTTGCCCCTATCCCCCTCTCAAAAATAAATAAACATTAAAAACAAGCATAAAATGTAGGAATACAACCTAAAATTACTTGATATATAAACAACCAGGAAAATATTGCCTATTAACAAGGAAAAAGCCAGAAAGGCCAAATGAAGATGCTAGAATCAATCAGACAGGAACATTAAAGCATCTGTGATAATTAAGCTCTGGGAAGTAAAGGAAACCATACTTGTAATGAGTAAAACAGAAAAACCTCAACAGATAACTATAAAATATAAATAAGAACCAAATGAAAAAAAAATGTGAACTTAAACATTCAGTGTTTGAAATGGAAAAGTCATTGGCTTTATAGTAGGGTACATGTTGTGAGAAGGAAAAACCCTCCCA
>NW_021858385.1:0-981 GCF_006229205.1 Suricata suricatta
CGTTCTCTCAGTGTCCATCTGTTCTCCATGTGATTATGGTCCAGGAGTAGGAATGTGACCCTAACACGGTGTCCTGGCACCTTCGTTTTCAAGGTCAGCCCTAATGGCGTACTTTCTCTGCTTTTAGGGCTTCATGATAACTGACCTAGTTCAGCCCAGACATGTAGGGTGTCCACACGCAGAGGTGTCTCACCCCAGCAGTGGTGACTTCGAGTCTGTGGCCTCCGTGGTCACCCAGGCGTCCCCTGCCCTTTGTGCTCCCGCAGCCCGTGGGGCTTGGGTTTCCGCGAGGTCAGCACACAGTCTTGCAAAATAGTGATGCCTGAGTGTGAACACACAGCCGTGCCCACAGTCGCCTCGGGGGCCCACACGGGGTGCCGGCACCACCCCGCAGACGTGGTGGGAGAACTCCGTGAGCTTCAGGAGCACCCAGAACAGGGCCTGGCCCGTCAGAAGCGCTGGACCCGCGTCCCCGCGCGCTCCTTCACAAGGCACCGTTTCTGTCGCGTGACTGTTCTTGATCACATGGTCAAGTTTTCAAAAGTGACTTCGGCTTCTCTGCCCCCCCCCCCGAGAAAAAGTAATAGAAGGGAAAGAGAAGATGGATTGGTAGATTCCCTCAACAGCTTTTGTGGCTCAGCTAGACAGGAAACCATCGAAAGGCAGAGAGGATTCAAATCCTCGTTCGGAGGAGCGGGATGGTGAGAATCCTGATGCCCGCAGTCCGGTCCCCCGCGCCCAGGGCCCTCACGGCGTCCCGAGCCGCGTGCTGCACAGAAGGACGGCTCGCGGCCGCGGGCTTCTCAGCGAAGGGAGTCGGCGTGGAGGGAGCGGAGTGCAGGGCGGCCCCCTGTCCTGGCCTGCGGCCACACTCGCCTCCCTTTTCCTCTCTCTCTTACAGGCTCATTGGCAGTTTGTGTCAGTGGAAACCACAGCCTCTGGCTTTGTAGCGAACACACGGTCAGTGGCCGACCTGTGTGT
>NW_021858386.1:0-981 GCF_006229205.1 Suricata suricatta
GATGTCTGCCTTTTAATCTCCAGACTCTGAATATATTAGGTTATATGACGAAAGGGAATTACAGTTGAAGATGTAATTAAGGTTGCTAATCAGTGGACCTTAAAATAGTAAGAGTATTCTGGGTCATCTAAGTGGGCCCACTGTAACCAAAAAGACCCTTAATTGTTAAAGGAGAAGGTAGAAGAAGGAGAATGCAAGAGATCTCATGGGGAGGTGGACTCATCCCAAGGTCACTGGCTTTGAAGATTGAGAAATGAGGCCACAGGCTGAAGAATGTGAGCAGCCTCCAAAAGCTGGAAAAGGCAAGGAAAAAATTCTGTGAAAGAACAGCCCTGCACACCTTGATTTTAGTTCATTGAGACACATTTCAGACTACTGACTTCCAGTCCTACAAAATTTGTGGTAACTTGTTACCGCAGCAATAGGGGACTAATACAGATTAAGTTCAACAGAGAAACAGATTTGTAAATGGGAGGAACATTTGAAAAACTCTTCTAAAAATTAATAGGGAATATTAAAGAAACATTGCAAGATAGAAAAATGACAAAATCAAGACAAGAGACCTGGGGAAGGAGAATGTGCTTCTATTTGCAGGGGAAGAAACTGAGGGTCTGAAAGGTTAAATCATGCTGTGGGTGACAGTACTGTCAGTGGACTCACTTTGTCACAGATGATCTGTTCCCAGTGCCAGAGCTCTCTGGTGACAACCGCCTCCCTACGGAAAGAGCTCATCAGAGAACCAGAGTAGTCACATCTCCGCTCCCCTTTTTCCCTAGAGTTGTCCAATTATTTACTCTGTTGTGTAACTTTTTATGGAACTTACCTGTATTGACGAAGATCATGTATGCATTAGCTTCGCTACTCTCCTCACCTCACCAAGAATGCAAACCCCTTACCAACAGAAAGCTTTTTCATCACTGTATGTCCAGCACTTAAACCCATGTCTGATCCATAGTAGGCCACAACATTTTTGTGAAGAAA
>NW_021858387.1:0-1940 GCF_006229205.1 Suricata suricatta
GTCAAACAGTGAAGGCAAATCTGTTGTCAAGAAGACATAATTTCTAGGTAGAAGGATCCATTTATCATCCCAATCACTATTGCTTACATATTGAGTATAGTTAAATTATCATGTTGACCAAACCAAAAATTCTAGATTTGGTGGGTTATTTTTATTAAAAATGACCATATAGTTTTCCTGTCAATAATTTCAATGGTACAGTATTAGAAGAGGCAGATGTAGTAGAAACTACCCAGAACCCCAAACCAGAAGACTCTGAAGACCACAGCTCTGCATTTCTGTATTTTGAACAATTCATCTAATTTCTCTGAACCACAGTTCCAAGAACTATAAGAAAGAGAACCTAATGCACAACAGTATTTTGGGCACAACTGAGACAATGTATGTGTAAGTGCTTTGGCACAGAGTAGGAGCTTAAAAAAAAGCTCACTTATTAGCTTGTTACAAGAGACTCTAGCAAGGGTTGAAGAAATGCTTGTTGAATAAATTAGGAATAGGAGGTACATTGGAGGATATGTTTAAGCAAATAGAAGAGGTTGGGTGTCTGAAATCTCTTATCTTTTGGAAGCATCCCCAAGATTCCCAGAGATAATCTCTCTAATTCTAACAGGAGTACTAGTCACGAAGATAGGCCAGAGACTTGGAATTGTCAGCTCATCTAACTGTGTTGAGATCTGCAATGTGCGTGGTAAGTACTGCCTGTACTGGCTTTACCTCTGCCGTTATTGGCTGTAAACCCTGCCCAGCAAGTCTCAGCATTAAGTTTTATCTGAGTCAGAAGATAGTAGAATCTTCTCTTGAACTCACCATGGATGTCTTCTAAGAATAAGCGATGCCATGGGAAAAACAATTTATCTAGGTAAATACTACCATCTTCTAATGCCCAAAGTTTGCTAAACATAAATTTAAACCCCAGGAGAAAAGCCTTTGAAAGGTTTGCCTCTATCCTAGGTCTTCCAACATCAGAAAGACTCAGAAAGAAAGGTGGACATTTTTATTCTCTTGGATATTTGAGAATCATGGCTGAGACCTGAGATGGCATTGAGGACCCCACAAAGCACTGAATGCCTGGGCTTAAATAAGAGCAGCCCCCGACGTGCAGAGGTTTCTACAGAATGTCCAGTAGGGCCCTATATACCAGGAATATATAGAGGGTACAGCCAACCTGTGGAGTCATTTCAGATTAGACCAGTCTCCTTAGAAACCCTTGGATTCAGTCCCAGCCCCACAATGGATGCCGTAAATGCCTTGAAATTCTGGATTCTTGAAGAAAGGAGGGCATGGGGCAACTCATCTCATATCTTTCCCGATTGTTCCTCAAATGGTCCTATCCTAGAGACATGTACTGCTCAAGCAAGAAATCATTCTTACTCTCAAAACTTGTATAAAAACTGGGTCATCAGAATGGTACAGTGAATAAGGTCCTTAGCAGGCCAGGAGCTGCAAAAGACTAAATGCCAGGCGCAGCTTTGTTACTTAGAGAATATTTCAAGCTACTTAAACTCTCTGAACTTAGGTTTGTTGTTTTTTTAAATATAAAACAAATTGTAATGAGAACATGGGACCAGATTATCTCTCTGGACCCTTCTAAATATCTCTGATACATCTATTAATCTGACAAGAATGAACCAAGATAATAGAATCCTATGACTAGCAGTGAACAGTCCATAGCTAACACCACAGTCAAATACTTGTTTTCCCTGTTAAGTGCCTAATGGAACGATGAGTTGTAAGGTGGGGGTTCTAGACCCTGTCTGAGGTGCCCAGATCAGAAAAAAAGATGAGCTGTGGCTTTTAAGCTATTGAAAAGTCATATTTCTTATCATCTAAGTAACCTTGACACTATGCACCACAGCCTGACAATTAAATTTCTCGCTCTTTCTCTCTAAATTTCAACTAGTGGATATGCTACGAGAGTTAAACCATTCTGATGTAAAGAT
>NW_021858388.1:0-981 GCF_006229205.1 Suricata suricatta
TGGGCGGTGTAGTTTTTGGTACATATAATTTATCTCATATGTACATAAATATAAATCAGAGCACCTGGGTGGCTCAGTTGGTTGAGAGTCTGACTTTGGCTCCAGTCATGATTTCAGGGTTCATGAGTCTGAGCCCTGTGTCTGGCTCTGTGCTGCCAGTGTGGAGCTGCTTGGGGTTCTGTCTGCACCCCGCCCCCCAAATACATACATACCTACATTTTCTTCATCTACACCTTACCAAGTCATCCATTTCTTAACTCTTACTAGTTTTCCCTTATTTCTTTAAATTATCATATAAGATTCATTGGGAAAATAAAAAGAAAATTAAAATATTTAACCATCCACAAAAGAATGGAAGAATATCAATTTAAGCCTTTTATATAACAAAAATTAGAAAATTAAAAAAACAAGGGTCCTCAAGCTGACCCTTTTTATAACCAGCTTTTTATATTAAACAATATGTTTGGAAACATTTCTCTTTACAGCTAACTGGAGTCCTTTTTATAGCATCATATTAGAAAATCCTAATTTTTAAAACTAATTTCTTTTCGGTTGGTTTTGTTTTATTCTCCTGTAAAAAATAATATAAAAAAGAAGACCCTAAGAGCAAGTAATATGTTTTATTAATCCCGAAGGACAAATTCCTTAAAGTGTTACAAACACAAATAATCATTTACTAAAAATATGTATTGTACACTGTCAAAATGCCTTCTGAAAAGTCAACATAATTTGTGCTTCAATAAGTAGTAGGGAAAAATGAGCATTTATTTGTCTGAAATCCTAAAGGCTCTAAATATTGTGTATTTTCAGTTCAATTCTCTGAATGTGTTAGATAGACATTTTACGTATTGAGTGTTTTAATTTATATTTCTTGAATAATTGAATACAGCTATTTGTATCAGTTATTGGATCTTTTATTATTTTCTTTTGTGATTCACATTGCTCATATTTTTAAATTTCTATTAATGTAATTATTTTTTT
>NW_021858389.1:0-981 GCF_006229205.1 Suricata suricatta
GCTGAGATAATCTGGCTTGAAGGCGCTGATTGATTTGTCTAAAGAGAAATGCAAACCGCATCAATTGCGTCTTTTCTTTCATTGGAGCGAGTCTCCAAGCACTTCCTTAGAGCCTCCAGCTTTTTTCTAGCACCTGTTGTTTCATCCAATTTTATAAGCTGTCTTCTTCTAACAGATGAAATTATATTACTGCGGTGTGCCCACAAGCAATCGAAGAAAACACTGCGGCTCCGTCTCAAAGTCTGGGTATCATCAGAACTGTGCCTGGTACAGATGTGATGCAGGAGAGTTATTCCCTTTCCTCTAGTCTGACAGCATCCAGAGAATCTCCAGAAAACTCAGGTGCACGTGCCACACACTGAAACTCTAGACATAGCCACATGCAATTTAAAAGTTTTATTGCAGAAAATGAGACCCTACTAAAATTTTGCTTTCTTTTGATGCCTTGACTTCCAGGGTTTAGGCTCTAGGATCAAAGGGTTATTTGCTCTGATTCTGCAGGTCAACCTCTCACCACGCTCAGGTCAGACTTTTGTTGGAAGATCTGCCTGTCTTTCTAGAAATATGTTCACCTTTCACACATTATGGTTTTCTCTTAACCTTTATTTTATTATGTTCCCACATAATACCATAGGATACCATGAACATACAGAGAACTCAGCAAGTGATGCTCTCCCAACAAAATTGACTCGTGTGTGTGTGTGTGTGTGTGTGTGTGTGTGTGTGTGTAAAGGGCACCAAGGGATATGATAAGGGAACAGAAGGAAATTTAACGCCATGGAAAAATGAGTTAAAATTCTGGATGCTTCTTACTTACTCTTAGGGATTCATTTTGAGCTTCAAGATTTAAAGAAATTCTCCAATGCCTGGTGAAATAAATTTCAACTGTATTGATTCTGAGATCATCTTATTGTTGGAAGGTAGATCTAAAATGAGTTTATTCCTGGGCTAAGCCTAGCTTAATGTGTGAATTCGGCCATT
>NW_021858390.1:0-981 GCF_006229205.1 Suricata suricatta
TTGTGAGGGAGAGGCTGTTATCATCCCCATTTCACAGATGGTAAAACTGAGGCTCTGAGAGAGGGCAGATCACCTGCAGAAGATCCGCACAGCTCCCCAGCAGGGGCCCTGGGACTCGATCCCACGTGGTCTTGCCTCGGAGCCTGCGCTGTGTTAGTTTATATTTATGGACTTTAATCCTGAGGATGCCTCTTTTAATTTTCCACGTTCTGTCGACGTTACCAGAGATTTCCTGATTGCCGATCTGTACTCTGCCCTGCCCTTGTTTAGGTGCAGTTGGAGAAGACCCAGATGGGGAGAGAGGGCCCTCCCCGGACCCTGGTTCTGCCCCAGCTTGTTGGCCTGTTGGCCACCTTCCCGGGGGCGGGAGGCGTGCCGGGGGCTGCCTGCTCCCTGCTCTGCCCCTGACTGCCCGTATTTGCCGAGAGCAGCCGGGGCCCATGAAAGCAGCCTTTGTCCTCCAGTTCATTCTTCCTGGAGGGATGACCTAAGTCCCATCTGGGGAACAAAGCGTCGACCTGCCACGTGAGCTCAGGTCAGCCCTTGTAGCCCGCAGAGTCTCCCACGCCCCTGGAGCGGCGGTGGCCTTGGCTGCAGGGCACCGATGAGGTGGGCAAGGAAAGCCACAGAGCCCTCCCGTGTCCTGAGTGAGAAGTCAGGGGCTTCTGTGTGTGCCGAACTTTACAGTCTATGAAGTTCCACACTCTCTGGTTTAGTGGATCCTCTCAGATCGTGCAAGGTCTTCAGGGCAGGGGCTCAGATAGGCAGGGACCCGTTGTCTTGGAGAAGCACTTCCAGCACACGGGGGTGTAAACCAGCCACTGTTCAATATGCTCCTAGTATTCAGTAGGTCAGCGAAATGGGATAGGGCTCGGTGGGGACAGCTGCTCTGTGATAACTGGGGGTCAGCGGGGAGCCCTGCGTGCCTTGGGCTGGCATCAGCTGAGGCTTCTCACCTCCCTGCCTGGTGCCTGCAGTGAC
>NW_021858391.1:0-981 GCF_006229205.1 Suricata suricatta
TCTGACTAAACGCTTATCAATTGATAAGACCAATTTTGTTGATCCTTTCAAAGAACTAGCTCCAGGTTTCATTAAGCCTTTCTATTGATTTTGTTTGTTAGTTTGTTTGTTTCTATTTCATTTATTTCTGCTCTAATCTTTGTTACTTCTTTTCTTCTACCAGTTTGGGGTTTTGTTTGTTCTTTTTCTCGCTCCTTTAGGTGTAAGATTAGTTGTTTATTTGTGATATCTTGTTTCTTGAGGTAGGCCTGTATTGCTTTAAACATCCCTCCTGGAACAGCTTTTGCTGCATCCCAAGGATTTTGGACCATTGTGTTTTCTTTTTCATATGTCTCCATGTATTTTTAAATTTCCTCTTTGATTTCATGAGTGACCCATTTATTGTTGAGTAGCATGTCATTTAATGTCCATGTGTTTGAAGAACACATGAAATTTTAAAAATTAAAAAAAGTTTCTGTGAGCTATGAAGAAATATCAAACAGTGCAGCACACTTGTATTTGAAGAGAGAAGCATGAAAACCAGACAAGAGAAAAGATGAAATGAATAAAACAAACTATGAAAGACCAAATATTTTAAAATTGTTGAACATAAAATTTACAGATCCAAAAAGCTCAGTAAATCTTAAGCAGGACAAATACACAGATACCAGAATGAGACATAAAATTGTCCTTTTACTGAAATAGTCAAATATTGATAATGAAAACAACAGAAGATCTTGAAAATAGTTAATGGGGGAAAATACGATAATATAAGCAATAGTGGACTTCTGCAAAGAAGATCAGAAGGCAAAGGGATGATATGTTCAAAGGTCTGAGAGAAAAACTAAAACTATCAATACAGAAACCTATATCCGGAAAATATACACAAATATATCTCACCTTCAAAATATAATATATATTACATAATATACAATATGTACTATATTTATCAACAGATAGATAGATAGGTAGATAGATAAAACTGAGAGAATCCTTTATGCC
>NW_021858392.1:0-981 GCF_006229205.1 Suricata suricatta
TCTGACTAAACGCTTATCAATTGATAAGACCAATTTTGTTGATCCTTTCAAAGAACTAGCTCCAGGTTTCATTAAGCCTTTCTATTGATTTTGTTTGTTAGTTTGTTTGTTTCTATTTCATTTATTTCTGCTCTAATCTTTGTTACTTCTTTTCTTCTACCAGTTTGGGGTTTTGTTTGTTCTTTTTCTCACTCCTTTAGGTGTAAGATTAGTTGTTTATTTGTGATATCTTGTTTCTTGAGGTAGGCCTGTATTGCTTTAAACATCCCTCCTGGAACAGCTTTTGCTGCATCCCAAGGATTTTGGACCATTGTGTTTTCTTTTTCATATGTCTCCATGTATTTTTAAATTTCCTCTTTGATTTCATGAGTGACCCATTTATTGTTGAGTAGCATGTCATTTAATGTCCATGTGTTTGAAGAACACATGAAATTTTAAAAATTAAAAAAAGTTTCTGTGAGCTATGAAGAAATATCAAACAGTGCAGCACACTTGTATTTGAAGAGAGAAGCATGAAAACCAGACAAGAGAAAAGATGAAATGAATAAAACAAACTATGAAAGACCAAATATTTTAAAATTGTTGAACATAAAATTTACAGATCCAAAAAGCTCAGTAAATCTTATGCAGGACAAATACATAGATACCAGAATGAGACATAAAATTGTCCTTTTACTGAAATAGTCAAATATTGATAATGAAAACAACAGAAGATCTTGAAAATAGTTAATGGGGGAAAATACGATAATATAAGCAATAGTGGACTTCTGCAAAGAAGATCAGAAGGCAAAGGGATGATATGTTCAAAGGTCTGAGAGAAAAACTAAAACTATCAATACAGAAACCTAAATCCGGAAAATATACACAAATATATCTCACCTTCAAAATATAATATATATTACATAATATACAATATGTACTATATTTATCAACAGATAGATAGATAGGTAGATAGATAAAACTGAGAGAATCCTTTATGCC
>NW_021858393.1:0-981 GCF_006229205.1 Suricata suricatta
AACACTGTTGGATTTTGTATAAAATAAGAGATACTGAGAGTTTTCAGGACCTGATAATGGTATCGTGGTTATGTTTTAAAAAGGCAGAATTAAAAAAAAAATATTTGACGGAGCGTGTGCACAGAGGAGGGGCAGAGAGGGAGGGAGAGAAGAATCCCAAGCAGGCACATGTTCAGCGCTGAGCCCAAGACAGCTTGATTCCATGAACCGTAAAATCATGACCTGAGCCGAAATCAAGAGTCGGACACTCAACTGACTTGAGCCACCCAGGCGCCCCAGAAAGGCTGACTTTAATATTTAGGCATGTACTGAAATAATTAGAAATAAAATGATATAATATCTAGAATTTAAAGTAACCCAGTGAAGGTGAGCACATGCCCACGTGTACTGACATGTACTGACAATGGCTGACAGGCATGCAGAAGTCCGTTATCCGTTCTATTTTGTGCACTCCTTACACTTCCACAATGAAACGTTTAAAGATATCCACACCCAAGCACTACCGAATCATAGCTGAATTAAGAAACCTGAACAGGCCATCTAAGAATCCTTCTTAATTAAGTAGCATTCAATTTTGTTTTATGCTAAACGGATTCCAGAGAAAGAGGCAGATTAGGATGATTCCAGATCAAACATCCTCACGGTGGTGGGTGTTTAGTCAACGGGCTTTCAGGTCCTGATGGAAATGGGATAAAATAGCAAGCCACGACTGTTTGCCCTTCATCTGCCAAAAAATGTCTTGTGAGCGAAGCCCGAAGTGAGTTACTGGAGAGAATTTTCAAAGAGTTACAATCTGTTCTCCCAGGCTAGTCAGCAACTCTGCTGGGGCACACCGCCACCTTCAGAACGGAAACAGAAATCACTAAATGTAACCGGAAATGGTGTGAGAGGCGTCAGGACACTGAAGCGATGACAGAAACTAAACTCGGTGAGGCTACAGTGAAAAGCAAACACCACACCTACTTTGAAAGGGGCCGAGTG